>NC_137792.1:44072134-44268033 GCF_963383645.1 Muscardinus avellanarius
GTACCAATAAAAAATGAAAAAAGAATGAATAAGGTAGATTACTTAAAGTACATCTGATACATAAAAGTAGATATAATTTAGTCTTCATTCTTATAAAACAAAGGAAAAGCATAACTTTGGGGACAGAAGGATATAAAAATGACATTAACCATGAGTGTTTGGCAAGTGAAGGCAGATTTGAAAGAATGGGAAGCAGTAGACAAAAGAACGGAATATAAACCAGGTGTGGTGGTGCACATCTGTAATCCTAGTACTTAGGAGGCTGAAATAGGATGATTGCAAGTTCAAGGCCAGCCTCAGCAACTTAGTGAGACCCTCACACCTTAGAAAGGTCCTGTTTCAAAATAAAAAGGCTGAGAGTATAGTTCAGAGGTAGGGTGACCTTAGGTTCAATCACCACTTTATACATGCATACATATATGTATAAAGTATATGCATGTATAAAGTGGTATACAAAAAGTAGCATATATCATAGAAATTATCTCAAGGTAGTGAGATTTAAAGTGTTGAATTTCTAAGCTATATAAGCTGGGCATGATGATGCACAATTGTAATCCCAGTACTTGGGAGGCTGAGACATGAGGACTACAGGTTTGTGGCCATCCTCAGCAACTTAGTGAGATCCTGTTTCAAAATAAAAACAATAAGCCGGGCGTGGTGGCACACACTTGTAATCCCCGCTCTTGGGAGGCGGAGACAGGAGGATCACACAGGTTCAAAGCCAGCCTCGCTGGCTTAGGAGACCCTGTTTTCAAATAAAAACAATATAAAAATAGGTCTGGGAGTGTAGCCCAGAGGTAGAAGGGTTTCCAGTAACCCCAGTACTACCAAATAAATAAATAAAATAACAAAAACAATAAAATAGGGCTAGGGTATATCTTGGAGGAATAGTGCTCCTGAGTTCCATCCCCAAACCATAAAATAAAATGTACAGTATTTATAAATTTTTTGTGGTATTAGGGACGGAATCTAGGGGCATTCTACCTTGAGCAACACCCCCAGCCCTATTTTTTTAATTCTTTATTTTGAAACAGGTTATAACTGAGTTGCAAAGCACCTCAGTAAGTAGCTGAGGCTGGCTGCAAACCGTGATCCTCCTGTCTCAGCCTCCTGAATGCTGGGATTACAAGTGTGTGCCACCACACTCAGCTCAAGAACTATTAGTTTTTTAAGGAAAAATATGAAAATGTATCAGTGGGCATCATACTTCCCATTATTCTTCCCAGGTTTCTTTCTTTAGCAACTGAGTGGATAGTGTGATTCATTCATTCATCAAACAAATATTTACTGAGAATAAAATGTGCCAGACATTGTTCCAGGTGCTGGGGATACAACAATGAATAAACAACAGCCCATCTCCTTAAGAAGCTTACATTCCAATGTGGAGAGAGTATCATAAGAAGAGATGGTACAGAGGTAGGGGTATATGAAGGAATCTATTTGGGACTGTTAATTTTAAGAATACTGAGGAAAATCCAATTGGAAATGTTAGGTGGACCATTGGATTATGGATGTAGAATTCATAAGCCAAGTGAGGACTAGAGATAGAAATGTGGAAGCAGATAGCACAGAAAATGGCCTTTCAGACCTCTTTTCCTGAGTCTGATCACGTCCCACTGCAGACACTTCACAGAGGAAGTGCCGAGGAAAAACAGGCAGCTGACAGGGGAGGTTGCTATGCAACAGATGAGGAAAGTCATCCAGCCAGGCAGAATTGATGTTGGCCCTTGGGGACCAAGTGCTGCAGCCCTTCCTAGCATTTGCTTTCTTTCCTATGCAGCCTCCTGACAGGAGCTGATGCCCCCACAAATGGGAATGCACACACCTGCCTGCAACGTGGCTCTTACTCTGTGTGTGTGTGTGTGTGTGTGTGTGTGTGTGTGTGTGTGTGTGTACAAATATATACACATATATTTGTGATACTTGCTGTTGAGTCTAGGGGCATTCTACCTCTGAGCTACACCCCCAGCATGTTTTACTTTTCATTTTGAAGCTGGGTCTTGCTAAGTTGCTGAGGCCAGCCTTGGACCTTCGATCGTCCTGTCTCAGCCTCCCAAGTACTGGGCTTTCAGGCCCATGTCTCCCTGCCAGGCTAACTCACACATGCCTGTTTTCTGCCCCTTTGAGTTTCTTCAGCCATCCTGGAAGCATAGCAGGCTCTGTGTCCTTAAGCGGGCCCCTCTTTGTTTGTGTGTGTGTGGGGGGGTGCTGGGGGTGGAACCCAGGGACATTCTACCTTCGTGCTACACCCCCAGCCCTATTTTTATTTTTTAAATTTTGAAACGGCATCTCACTGAGTTGCAAAGGGCCTCAGTAAGTAGCTGAGGTTGTCTGAGAACTCTTATCCTCCTGTCTCAGCCTCCCAAATGCTGGGGTTACAAGTGTGCGCCACCACGCCTGGCAAGCAGACCCCTCTTACTGGGCTTCCTATTTGGCATATTGAATAACCAGGCTTTGAGAAATGCACTGACCCAAGGGGGCTCACACAGCCAGGAAGAGGGAAGCTAGGCGCTCCATCCCTGCAATTCAGAAGCCCAACCCTTCTTTCTTTTTTCTTTCTTTCTTTCTTTCTTTTTTTTTTTTTTTGTGGGTCTGGGGATAGAACCCGGGGCATTCGATCTCCAGGCAATACCCTCTGCCCTATTTTTTATTCTTTATTTTTGAAACAGGGTCTCACTAAGTTGCAGAGGGCCTCAGTAAGTAGCTGAGGCTGGCCGCAAACCATGATCCTCCAGTCTCAGCCTCCCGAATGCGGGGATTACAAGCATGTGCCACCATGCCTGGCCCAAACCTTTTTTCTACAAGACCACAGCTGCCCATGGCCCTAGGTCTGGAAGGAAGCAGGACAAACATTTGCTCTGAATCAGGCCTTGCCCAAGCACCGGCATACATACAAGCACTTGTCTTGTCTGAACCAGTGGGCACCAGGAAGTCCTGGGGGATAGCGTGCTACAGGGAGGAAGTCTGATAATGGGACTAGACCCTGGACCCCAGGGATCAGAGCTCACACCTGGATGGACACACACAGAGCAGACAGGAGTGGGGCTGTGGGCTTGTGTCTGTGTAAATGCAGAGAGCAAGAAGATGGAAAGACCTGGAGAACATTATGTTAAGTGAGATCAGCCAAGCACAGAAAGAGAAGAGACTTAACGTTTTCTCTAATATGCTCGAGCTAGGGAGTATTTGGCATGCCAAAGAGACTCCAAATAATGGAGGAGAAACCTCCCACAGCTTGAGTGGAAAGATAGAGGAAGAAGGCTGAGGTTGATTAATGAAGGAGCTACAACCGAGTATGTGTATAAGTGTGAATGTAACATGGTCAGCCTGGACACTCATTGTTGGGAGGGGGGAAGGGAAGAGGGGAGGGTCCCAAGCACAGTTTGAATGTATGCCATTTTCAACATGTTCCACATAAAAATTAAAAAATAAATTAAAAAAAAACTATAAAAAATGCAGTGTCAGCTTAAGCCTCCCAGAATCCCTGACCTGGCTTGTTTAGGGCAGATGTCGGGGTGTGGGAGGTCTGGGTCTCCAAAGAAGGAAGGGAGGGTGTTTGGTTCCCCAGTCTCTCGGGCAAAACATGTTCTGTCTGCTGACTCTGTGGCCTTGTCTGGTTCATGCGGTGTGTGTGTCTGAGCCTCAGCTTTCTGGTCTGCAAAATGGGAAGGCTCACTTGCACGCCTCAGCGCTGCGGAGTTCAACAAGTCCCAGCACTGATTCTGCTGTGATTTTACAAGCTGTGCCTTTCTCTCCCCTATTTGTCCTCCCCTCACTAAATGTTTTCAAGGCCAGAGCTGCAGAATTGGCTGTGGAGAGAAGGTAATGTTCTTTAGAAGTCTGGGAGCTAGTGAGGGGGAACATGCAGAGTCACGTGGCGGGGGCTTGCTTTATTAACTGCAAGCCTCCGGCTTTTCCGGTTCCTGGATTTTTGAGCATATGAACTGTACAGAAGGCATGCACTTGTTGCAATAAGAGACCCTCCCAAGGAGACCTCCTGAGACTGACTGGAGTGGCGCTAGACTAGGGGGTGGATATGCCAGCCGACTCGACGGGAGGGGCCTTGGGGAGAGGAGGGGCAGAATAGAGACGCATTGCGGAAAAGGTGGGGGGCCAAGGGTGGGATCGAGAGGCACCGCGCATCTTTTGGGGAGGGGAGGAACCGCTGTCCACTGTCGACCTGGTTGGTGGTGGGGTGGTGTGTTGGCAAAGGGGCGGGGCCTCCACCCAGTGCACATGCGCGTCACAGTCTCCGGGGCGAAGCTTTTGTTGGGAAGCAGGCGGGACTCTTATTTGGTCGGTTAGGTCTGACGCATGCGCGGGGCGTCCTGAGGCGGTGGGTGGTATATTAGGCAGAGAGGCGGGGTCGTCGGAGCTGCCGCGCTGGCATTTTCTCCTGGACAAGGAGAGAGTGCGGCTGCGGAGAGCCGAGCACTGCCATCCTGATCCTCTGAGTCGGGGTTGGGGCCTGAGGCAAGGTGAGACCGGTCCCCAGGCAGGGCGTAAGCCCCCTGGTGCGGGCCCCCCCACCTTTTATCCAAATCCCTTTTCCCCCGGAACCCGAATTCCTTTTCCACAGCCTGAACCCCGATTCACATCCCCCACCCGATCCTTCCCGATTTAGAAAACCCCCATTCGTTCCCCGAAACCCGGTCCAACCCCTCCCTTTTTACCTCAGAATTCCCCCGAATTTCTCGACCTCGAGGCAGACAATTCGACCTCGAGGCAGACGGTTAGACGGTTCCCCAGACCCCCCCGTTTGACTCCCTCGTTGCGAATCCCGGCCCGCCCCCCCCCTATTTCGAGCGCTCATCTTTTCCGAACCCCAATTCGAAGCTTTCCTGTCAGCGTCTCGTCATTCCCCAACGCCGTCCGGACGCGGGTTCGCGTTTCCCGCTCCGAGTCGGCCCGTTTGTCCGATCCCACGCCTCGCCCGCCCCCGCCCCTTGGCACCCCCGCCTCGTCCCGGACTCGGCCCCTTGTTTGTGACGCCCCTCTCCCCGCCGCCCGCAGGCTCCGCTCTTGCCAGAGGGACCGGAGCCATGGCTCAGAAAGCGGACCGCGGCGCGGGCCTCCGCGGCTTCCAGGTGAGCGCCCGCCCCCCGCCGCCCCGGGACACTCCCCCGCCCGCCGCCCCTTCCCTCGCCCACGCGCCGGCTCCCATTTTGCCCTCTCGTGCCCAGACCCCGTTGTCTTTCAAATTCCCAGCGTTTATCGGGGGGTGGGGGGTGGGGCGTCCTTTTCAGCCGTCAGTCCCTGCTCAGAGAAAGGGGAGACCCTGTTAGTAGTCAGGGCAATCTGCCCAGAGAATGCGGGTTGGGTAAGGAACCATTTTTTTTTCCACGGTCCCGACGCGTGTGGAGCAGTCTGACGCCCCCTCCCCCAACCTCCCACCTCCACCCTCCCTTTCTCCTGCATCCCTCCACTCCGTGCGCGACCCCCCTTATCCTCCACTCCCAGTCCCGCCTCCTGAGCTCCCGCCGCAAGCCCCCCGGGGCCCCTGCTGTGAGCCCACGCAGGCTTGGGTCAGCGCCCCCAGCCGGCTCGGGATCGCGCCGCACCCCTCATCCTGCCCCCTGCCGCCGCCTGGAACTCTCCCACGTTTAGTACCCGCCCCGCCTCCCTCCGACCCTCGTCTGCCCCCTAGATGTGTCTGGGCCCTCCTGATTCTGCACAGAGCGCCTCCTGCAGCTCCCCTGCTGCACCTCGCCCCTCCCCCCTCCTCCTGCAACCAAGGCTCAGAGATTTCATTTTCCCCCCTGTATCTGCAGGCGGATGCCTCTGTTGAAGACAGCACCTTGCTTATGCAGACCTTGATGGAGGCGATCCAGATCTCAGAGGCTCCACCTACCAACCAGGCCACAGCAGCTGCCAGCGTGCTGAATGCGAGTCCCCAGAGTTCACAGCCCCCAACTGCCAATGAGATGGCTGACATTCAGGTCTCAGCAGCTGCAGCTAGGCCTAAGACAGCCTCTAAAGCCCAGAATGCCACCACAAAGGGCCCAAATGGTGTCTATGGTTTCTCTCAGGCACATAATGCCAAGGAGATCCCCAGTGTCAAGCCTAAGGCAGCCTTTAAGTCCCATAATGCTACACAGAAAGGTCCAAGAGCCGCCTATGATTTTTCTCAGACAGCAAGCACAGGCAAATTAGCTACTAACAAGTCTGAAATGGCCTTTAAGGCCCAGAATGCCACTGCTAAGGTGGGCGCAAGTGCCCCCTATAGTTTCTCTCGGTCTTCAAATGTCAAGGAAATGGCCAGCAATCGGCCTAAAACAGGCTTCAAGGCCTGGAATAATACCACTAAGGCTTCTACAGCTGATAAAAAGCCCCAGAATGTAAACCAGGCCAAAATGGCCACCTCCCAGGCTGACTTAGAGAACAACTCAGGTGTCTCTGAACCTGACGGTGCAGCTGGGCACACACCAGCAGATGGTTCCCAGGCTCAGAATCTGGAGTCCCGGACTATAATTCGGGGCAAGAGGACCCGCAAGGTGAGATCCCTGCTAACTTCACCTTACTTTGGGCTCTCTCTACTCTGAGGTTCATTTTTTTCCCTAAATAAAAATACAGGTAATTGCCTGTATTGAGCTAGGCTGTAGAGAATTTTGAGGTAAATGTTTATTTCTGTCCTGTCATCAAAGGAATGGGGAAATAATATATGGACATAGATAATATACTTAACCTATTTACAATTCATTTCACATTTTTTGTGGTACTGGGGATCATACCCAGAGACATTATACCTCCAAACTACCCTCCACCCCTATTTTGTTTATTTTGAAACAGGGTCTCACTGAGTTGCCAGAGCTGGCCTCAAACCTTCAATCTTCCTGTGTCAGCCTCCCAAGTACTAGGATTACAAGCATGCACCACAACTCCCCGCTTATTTTACATCTTAATAGCAGCCACCATGTTAGGTCTTGAGCTAGGGCACACTTAACACAGACTATCTTATTAAATCTTAAAGGCACCTCTTATTAGTTAAAGATCATAATATTAGTTTCACCAAGAATGAAATTAAGTCCCAGAGAGGCAAAATGACTTAAGTGATGATATAAGCAGAGCCCAGTGGTGGACATAGGCATATAGGAAGAGCCTCAGCCCCCCCCACACACACACACACCCTTGGGTTGCTCTTGGCCTGGTTTAGAGTTGAAACTCCTACCTGGAAGACAGTGAAAAACACATCCAGGGTTTGGGGTAACCAGTGGCTAGGGGGTCAGACTGTCACTACAGGTGAGAATTCAGAGGACCTTCCTAGAATGGAGTGAGAACACAGGACCAACTAGTAACATTGGTCTCTTCTTTTCTCTGGTTATGCAGATCAACAATTTGAATGTCGAAGAGAACAGCAGTGGGGATCAGAGACGGGCCCCACCAGCTACAGGGACCTGGAGATCTGCACCAGTTCCAGTGACCACTCAGAACCCACCTGGCGCACCCCCTAATGTGCTCTGGCAAACCCCATTGGCATGGCAAAACCCATCTGGCTGGCAGAGCCAGACAGCCAGGCAGACCCCACCAGCGAGGCAGAGCCCCCCAGCTAGGCAGACCCCACCAGCCTGGCAGAATCCAGTTGCCTGGCAGAATCCGGTGATCTGGCCAAACCCGGTGATCTGGCAGAACCCGGTGATCTGGCCCAACCCCATTGTTTGGCCTGGTCCTGTTGTCTGGCCAAACCCAATGGCCTGGCAGAATCCACCTGGATGGCAGAGCCCCCCTGGATGGCAGTCCCCCCCTGGATGGCAGGGCCCTCCAGACTGGCAAGGCCCTCCCGATTGGCCTCTACCACCCGACTGGCCACTGCCACCTGATTGGTCGTTTCCCACCGACTGGCCAATTCCACCCGACTGGATCCCTGCTGACTGGCCAATTCCACCTGACTGGCAGAACCTGCGCCCTTCGCCTAATCTGCGCCCCTCCTCCAACTCGCGTGCCTCACAGAACCAGGGTGCCCCTCAGCCCCGAGATGTGGCCCTTCTTCAGGAAAGAGTAAGGGTGCTACTTCTCTGCCCATTCTCTCTATTCTTATCTTTCTGTTAGTGAATAACCACTTTTTCCACAAATACCAGATAACTAATGATTTCTTTATCTTTGCAGGCAAATAAGTTGGTCAAGTACCTGATGCTGAAAGACTACACAAAGGTGCCCATCAAGCGTTCAGGTAGGCCCCCTTACCTCTGTGCTCCATGTGCATCCCTATGCAACTATGTCCTTTCCTCTTCTGTTTCCCCCCTTCCATAGCTCTTCTTTTCCACCTCTCAGGACCTGGGCTGGCAAAGGGGCTGCTGCTCTGTGGCCCTCTCTCAGCCCAGTTTCTCCATCTTCTTTTTTACAGAAATGCTAAGAGATATCATCCGAGAATACACTGATGTTTACCCAGAAATCATTGAACGTGCTTGCTTTGTCCTGGAGAAGGTGAAGATGCAGTCTTGAGAGACAAGAATAATGGGGAAGAGAGTTTTAATTTTAAAGAATCTTGGGAGTTTAGGGCCAGTCTGACAGGGAGGTGGCAAGTGTGGCAGCCTGTTGGTAGCTTAATAAATTTCAGATTTTCATAGTCTCTTTATTACCTTTGTAGAAATTTGGGATTCAACTGAAAGAAATTGACAAAGAAGAACATCTGTACATCCTCATCAGCACTCCTGAGTCCCTGGCTGGCATACTGGGAACGTAAGATGGGAAAGGGGGTGGGACATGGCCTTTCTCCCCCTCGGGGAATTTCAAGTAATTCAAGGTCACATGACAGGTTATAGGGTCTAATTGTCCCCTAGCTGAGGATCATTGGGAAAGCAAGATAGGTAATATGGCTAGGATATCTCATACAGTAAATGGCTACCGAAAATAGATTGTTTCATGACCTCTTTAGGACCAAAGACACACCCAAGCTGGGTCTCCTCTTGGTGATTCTGGGCATCATCTTCATGAATGGCAACCGCGCCAGCGAGGGTGAGTAGCTGGACTTGCAGCTGGGGGTTGGCTACAGCCTGATTTCCATGCTCATTTTCCGTGCCTTGTCTCCTCTTGCCTCCCATTGCAGCTGTCCTCTGGGAGGCACTACGCAAGATGGGACTGCGTCCTGGGTATGATCGGGCTCGCTCAACTTTTGCCTGTTTGAATCATCCTTTGGCAACAGAGGATGGTCCCAGGATTGTGTTAACATGGTGGTCTGGGGGCGTTTGGTTCGGGGAGGCCCAGAGCCCAAGGATCTGACCTGGGTGGACGGGGAAACAGTCCTGAAATCTCTTGCCTCTTTTCTCATCTCTGATCTTGTGCTGGAAAGCTCTTTGCTCCTCTTTGGGCAAAATTGTAGTCTCTGATTGTGACTTTCTTTTCTTTGTCTTTTTTGGGTTTTTTTTTTTTTTTTTTTTACTATCAGGGTGAGACATCCCCTCCTTGGAGATCTGAGAAAACTTCTTACTTACGAATTTGTCAAGCAGAAGTAAGTAATGACTAAGGGTCCTTTCTGATCCTCATGACTCTGACTGTGCTGATCTGCCTCAGAATACCCTTTTCACATTTGTTTCATACACTGTACCTGTACACAAATTCCCAGAATCACATCTGTAATCGGGAGTATTGAATATACTCCTTGAAACTGTAATTATCTATATAGTCTAGTGGTCTTAAAAGTGATGCCTGTCTACCATCCCCACATAGACATTCCCAATGCTGGGGCAGGTGGAAGCTTTTGTACTGTAGCATAATCATGGCAATGGGCCTATTGGCAAGACCATATGAACCTGGGCCTAGAACTTAGGCAGAGGGGGTATAATTAGTGTTGTCCTTACTGTGACCATATGTACACAAGTGTCCCCTGTAGCACTTGAGATAGCCCAGTACAGACTCACTGGCCCAGGAATTCAAAGGCCTGATCATGAAACAGTAAATAACCTGCTTATATTTAGGAGTGAGTGTGGAGTAAGAGAGTTTCTACCTGAAATCAGGGGTTTGAAAAACCCGGATTATTGTGCGTTGGTGGACTGCCATTCTAAGTAGGTAGACACAAACTTTTTTGCTCTCTCTTAGATACCTGGACTACAGACGAGTGCCCAACAGCAACCCTCCTGAGTATGAGTTTCTCTGGGGCCTCCGTTCCTACCATGAGACTAGCAAGATGAAGGTGTTGAGATTCATTGCCGAGGTAATGGAGGCACGGCTCCACAATTGATAGGTTAAGGGATGAGGTTCCACTGGCTGGGAAAAGCCCAGAACAGGAATGAGATCCTAGGTATGGTCTCTTTGTTACATAAGCAATAACACAAAATGGGTTGCTTAATGGATATTAACTGATACTATTAGAGGTTTTGTGTGGTTTTTTTAGGTTTTTAATACTTGTATTATTTTTTCTAAGCTTTACTAAAGTATAATTGACAAAAATTCTATTTATTCACTGGATACAACATGATTTTTAAGTATTGGGGATTTTTTCATTTTTTTTTTGTGTGTGATACTGGGGATGGAACCCAGACCTATTATATATATATATATATATATATATATATATATATATATATATATATATATATATTTTTTTTTTTTTTTTGGAAACAGGGTCTCTTAAACCAGCAGAGTCTATCTTCGAACCTGCACAATCCTCGTGTCTCAGCCTCCCACGTATGAGGATTACAAGCATGCGCCACCATGCCCAGCTTAGTTATTTACTTTCAATTGTACATACTAGCCGGGCATGGTGGCACATTCTTCTAATCTCAGTACTTGGGGGGGCTGAGACAGGAGATTTCAGATTCAAAGCCAGCCTCAGAAAAATAACAAGGCCCTCTGCAACTTAGTGAGACCCCAAAGTAAAATAAGGCTGGGGGTGTAGCTGGGAGTTAGAATGCCCCTGGGTTCAATCCCTAGTACCACAAAAATGTATACATACATATATATGTATACATTGTGGAATGGTTAAATCATACTAGCTGGCATCACCTCACATAACTCTTCTGTATGGTAAGAACACTTAAAGCTGGCTCAGCAATTTCCCAGTATACAGTGTATAGTCATTAACTATAACCATTAGGCTGTACAGTAGATCTCTAGAATTTATTCATCCCTATCTAATTGGAACTTCACACCCTTTAACCAGTATTACCCCACGCCAGGCCATGGCAGCCAGCATTCTACACTACTTCTATGAGTTTGTTTTTAAGATTCTTCATATGAGTGAGATCATGTAGTATCTATCTTTTTGTATCTGCCTTATTTAGCATTGTGCCCTCTCCTTCATCCATACTGGCAAAAATGGCGGGATTTCCTTTTGGGGATCATAATAATACTCTGTTGCACATATATACTATGATTTGTTTAATTTGTTCATCTTTTGATGGACACTTAGATCAATTCTAAATGTGAGTTTTAAGATTTACTTTCTGTTCCTTATCTCAGGTTCAGAAGAGAGACCCTCGTGACTGGACTGCCCAGTTCATGGAGGCTGCAGATGAGGCATTGGATGCTTTGGATGCTGCTGCTGCTGAGGCTGAGGCCCGAGCTGAAGCAAGAACCCGCATGGGGATCGGAGATGAGGCCGTGTCTGGGCCCTGGAGCTGGGATGACATCGAGTTTGAGCTGCTGACCTGGGATGAGGAAGGAGATTTCGGAGATCCGTGGTCCAGAATCCCGTTTACCTTCTGGGCCAGATACCACCAGAACGCTCGCTCCCGATTTCCTCAGACCTTCGCTGGCCCCATCATTGGCCCTGGTGGTACAGGCAGTGCCAACTTCGCCGCCAACTTCGGTGCCATCGGTTTCTTCTGGGTCGAGTGAGATGTCCGGTAGGTCCATCACTCCAGATTGGGCAGTCAGGATCCTTAGAGGATATAGGGTTGGTGGGGTTATATTTATGTACGTGAGCCAAGAGTGAGAGTAAACCCTTGGTAGGGAGGTAAGGGAACCGTAAACATAATGTGTATGGTCCTTCCTACTTGATATATATCACTGATTGTTTTCTTTTTTCTTATGTTCACAGATACTGCTCATCAGCTACAAGTCTTTCCCCTGAGTGAGGCCGAAGCCTCGGATTCCTTCTAAACACAGCTATCTAGAGAGCCACATCCTGTTGATTAAAAGTGGCATGCAAGATAAATTTATTTGCTGTTCTCTGTCTATGGCTTTTTTTTCCTTGTGTGCTGTCAAGTTTTGGTATTCAGAAATAAACGTTGAAATTGCAAAGTGAGTTAGATGTGTTCTGGGTTTTTTTTTTTCTATATTTAGGGAGAGATCAACATATTTAATGGGAGAGACCATCAGCTCTAACCTATAGGGTAGATCCGTTTAAAAACAAGTGGAATGGAGGGCAGAAACAGCTAATGGCTTGGGAACCAAAGGAGGAATCAGCGGCCACAAGTATTAATGAGACCCAAGCAGTAGCGTAATTCAAGAAGTATCAGGTTAACTCATACATGATAGACTACTATGTGCCCTAGAGCAGCATTGAGAGACAGTTGGATTTAAGACAAAAGAGTTGAAGCTATGAGGGGTCAGTGGTTTGGTAGACTGGGATGTTGGTTATTTTGTCCATGGGGGGAAGAACACAGAGCTGCCGAGACAGGAGGATCACAGGTTTGAGGACAGCCTCAACAACTTGGTGAGACTTTCAAAATAAATGGGCCTGGCAAGGTGGCACACGCTTGTATTCCCAGCATTTGGGAGGCTGAGATGGGAAGATCATGGTTCGAGGACAGCCTCAGCTACTTAGGCCCTTTGCAACTCAGTGAGACCTTGTTTCAAAAATAATAAAAAATAGGGTTGAGCCAGGCGTGGTGGCTCCCCGTGCTTGGGAGGTGGAGACAGGAGGATCGCGCTGGTTCGGAGCCAGCCTTGCTGGCTTAAGAGACCCTGTTTCCAAATAAATATAAAAAAAATAGGTCTGGGAGTGTAGCCTGGAGGTAGAAGAGCTTCCAAGAACCCCAGTACCACCAAAAAATAATAAATAATAATAGGGCTGAGGGTGTAACTGGGAGGTAGAATATCTTTGGGTTTCATCCCCAGTACCACAAAAAAGGGGGGCTGGTAGTGTAGTTCAGAGGTAGAATGCCATTTGGTTTTTTAAATCTCCATTAAAAAAAAAAACAGCCAAATGCCAAAGTCTGTGAGAAAGGAAATGCACTTGAAGCCACTTTGCCTGTAAAGGGATGGGCTCCTAGGTCTGACTCCTCCCTTCTCTGGCAATGAAGCCCAGGAGTCTGTCCCAGTGGGGCCCCTCACAATCCCCTACCCCCACAGAACTGGCCTTTGCCACAGGGTGTTAGGAACAGCGAAGGAGGCCTCCCATCTTACAGGAAGAGAGGAGCCTTTGTTGCTTAGAGAACAAGGATTAGGAAAGTAAGACAAAGCTCCATGCAGTAAGATAACCTTTGGCTATGACCCTGAACAGGGACCTGGCTGGATGTAGTGCCGGTTTCTGCTGGAAGTGGGGCTCTCCTTCAGAGCAGGAAGAAATTAGGTCTTTACCATGACTTCCTTAGAACCTTGGTGGTATCTGGGCATGTGCACAAAGTCCCCCAGAGGCAAGAGGTCCTGGTTTTCCCCTTGAGAAAGGTTCAGTTGTGGGAGAACAATGTCCTGGGCTTCCTTAGTTTCCCACATGTATACATTCTGAGGAGAGAGACCAGGGTTAATAGGACAGAGGCAGCAGTTGATAAGGGGCCCCACTCCATGCCCTGCCTTTTCCTTTTTATTTATTTATTTATTTATTTATTTTTTACTCTTGGTACTGGGGATTGAATCTGAGCTATACCCCAATCCCTTTTTATTTTTTATTTGGAAAAGATTCTTCTTAAGTTTCTGAGGCTGGCCTTGAACCTGTGATCCCCCAGTTTCTGCCCCCCCAAACACTGGGATTATAGGTAAGCACCACCCTGGCCAGCTTCTCCCTTCCCCTTTGTCCTCTCAGCCAGGTATAGGTTCTGACTCTCAGGCAGGCCCCAGAGGAATCTCAACCTGAGGCCGTTGGGGCTGAAATTGTCTTAGCCTGGTTCCTGCAATTCTGGGTGCCTGTCCTTCCTCCAGTGGTGCTCCAAGTTCTGTGGGATTGGGATGGCCTTTCTGTGGGGAGGGTGTTCTCACTGCGAGCTGTCTCCACATCCAGCTGGAGTAGAGTGCCCCACCTACCTCAGGCTTCTCCCGGTGCGTGTTCACAGCCTCCACGTCCAGGTAGATGGGCTCCACTTTGCAGCCTCAGAAAAGAACAAGCCACGTGTCCATACATCATCTTCCCTGAAGTACCACCCCTCCGCCCCCGTGGCCGTGCGCACCCTGGCTCCACACCATGTGCAGACTGTGTCTGCCGGGTGGGGAGCAACTTCAGGGGAGCCGTGTGGTGCGCGGGAAGATGCCAGGTCCACGGGCGGCCAAGGGGGTGTCCTGCCGGCTCCACCCCTCACCGGCTCTGGTTCTCCCAGCTCCAGTGGCTCATTTGTACATGGGGAATGACGCGAGAGGCGATCTCTGTGGCCTCCCCCAACCCCCGTGGCCCAGGAAACAGCCCTATAGGTCTAATCTAGCAGGGCTGCTGCAGCTCTGTGGGTCCTCCAAGGAGGCCAGGCAAAGAAGAGGCCAAGAGTCCCAGGCCCGGGCCGAGTTCACTTAGGGGATAATGGGGTTCTGGCCATGCCAGAGGTGTATGTGAAGGTCACTGGGGAGATCCAGGGAACTGGAAGGAGGAGGAGCATGAACCATCAGGGCCTGGGGATAGCCACAGAGGCCATGCCTGTGGACCCTTAGCGCCATCCCTCTGGACTGCACCCTCCTGCAGGCTTTTGGAGGCCACTGTGCCTCCATCACACCCCAGACCAGACTGGATTCTGCCCCTTTTATGATTACAAAATACTTGCACATTTGGCAAAATGAATAAAGCCTTTAGTTCAGACACCAATATTGTGCCAGGTGTGGTGGTGCATGCCTGTAATCGTAACAGGAGGATTGTAGATTGGAGGCCAGTCTCAGCAATTTAGCAAAACCCTGTTTTAAAATAAAAAGGTCTGGCTGGAGGTATAGCCCAAAAGTAGACTGCTCCTGGATTCAATCCCCAGTACCACACAAAGGGAAAAAGAATAAGAAATTTTGCATCAGTTAGTGCTCTTATTTTGATTATTATATTGTTTTCTGTAGGAGAATGTCTTAGTAAATTACTCTCAAAATATTTAAAACAGTATATATATATATATATATATGTGTGTGTGTGTGTGTGTGTGTGTGTGTGTGTGTGTGTGTGTTTGCTGGAGAGAGATCCTTTAAAATAGGGAAATTATCCTGGGTGGTCCTTACCTAATCAGGTGAGACTTTTGAAGGGGACTGTACTCTTCTTGGCAAGAGAAATCGGGAGAGTGAAAGCAATTTAGTGCATGGAAATTGTTCATTCTTGGGTTTGAAAATGGAGAGAGTTCCATGGAAAAGAACAAGGAGAGGCCTCTACAAACTAAGCAAGGCAACACAGAAACCAGGACCTCGGGCCTGTGGCTGCAGGGACAGATTCTTCCCCAAAGGCCTCAGAAAGGCCTCAGAAAGGATAGACAACCCCTTAATTTCGGTCTTGCCTGAATAGAGAACTCCACTAAGTCATAACTGGACTTCTGACCTACAATAGCTAAGAGATTTTTAAAAAATAACTATTTCAGCTACTTGGTGCGTGGTCACTTGTTATGCATTAATAGAATACCAATAGATAGCCTTCTCAGAATGACATGTCCAGAGGTCTGCCTGCTTCTGTCAAAACAGAGATTGCCAAGGGGTAGACGTGCAACGTACTCTTAGTCACTCACATGTTCTCTCCTCAGTCTTTGAAACTTACTGATAGTAAGTAAACTGACGCAAGAATGAGAAAAACAGTGGTTTCATCTCCAGAGTTAGCACCCTGATCAGACTGCTCCCGTTTTTGTGTTGTTCCCATCCAGTTCTCAAATTTCTTCTGGACATCCTTTGGTCAAAAATGTATTATTTCCGAAAAAGAGAGGTCTGGGTTCCAATTGTGCCTTTTTCCGGTGGTGTGACTTGGGGCAAGTATCTTCCCCTCTAGGAGTCCTAGTCCACAAAGGTGGATGAGGAAATATTTGCCAAAAGCCAGATTTCCACGTACTCCCCTCCATTTCCAGCCACCTTTGTTGCTGTGTTGGGGTCATATGACTATTTCTGCTGGCCAATGTATGGAAGTGGTATGCACACATCTGGGACAATATACCTCCAAGCTCATATAGCTATTTGTGTGTGTGTGTGTGTGTGTGTGTGTGTGTGTGTGTGTGTTACTACAGATTGAATCCAGGGGCAATCTACCTCCAAGCTATACCCCTAGACCTTTTTATATGTTTTGAAACAGAGTTTCTCTAGGCTGCTATGGGTCTCGCTAAGTTGCTGAGGATATCCTCAAACTTGTGATCATCCTGTGATCAGCCTCCCTAGTACTGGAATTACAAGCACACACCACCATGCTCGACTCTATATATATCTCCAAAATGTGTGTCCCATAGAATCTTGGGAATGAATCCTGTATGTCTTGGTGGAGCTGAGACTAGTACAGTAGAATGAGAGCAGGGAAGGACTGGGCTGGCCTCTGAATCTGAAACTGGCCCCAACACTCTCATCTCTGCCATAGCACCAAGCTGCAAAGGGCTCACATGCAGAGGAGGCTGCGTTGTATGCAGTGGGGAGAAGAGCACGTGAAGAACATGAACAGATCTGATTGGAGAGCACAAGGTAGACAGGTATGGATTGGGATCAGACTGAAGAAAAACCTCAAAGCCTAGTAGCATCAATTCTTCTTGGGATATCAGTCAAACATGCATATGATGCCAATTTTTTCAGCCACTATTTTAGTGATTCTTCCATATGCAATTATTAGCAGGTTTATCGTGCAGCTAACTTCCATTTAGGGAGATACTGGCAATTGATCCGGAAGAAAATATTTTCTGTCAAACATGTGGTCAGACAGCAGCCATTCTAGCTCATATAACCTTTGGTTGACTGGAATCGTCTAGAATGTCAGCCATTTTAGCTCATATAACATTTTTTTTATTGGAATGTTCCAGAACATTAGCCATTTTAGCTCATATAACCTGTAGTTGACTGGAATCTTCTAGAATCTTAAACTTTGTTTCAAAAATCCCATCTATAAGTCAATAACTATAGAGTTGTACTTTAAACTTTGTTTCAGAATTCCTGTCTGTCTTAGAAAATAGTGAATAATCCCACAATTGGGAGGCTGAGACAGGAGGATCACACAGGTTTGAAGCCAGCCTCAGCTACTTAGTGAGGCTCTTGGCAACTTAGTGAGACCCTGTTTCCAAATAAAATATAAAATAGGCCTGGGAATATAGCTCGAAGGTAGAAAGCCTCTGGGTTTCACCCTCAGTACCACCAAAAAAAAAAAAAGAAAAAAAAGAAAGAAAGAAAGAAAGAAAGAAAGAAAGAAAGAAAGAAAGAAAAAAGAAAATAGCTAATAATACATGCAGAGTTGTGAACCTGAGCCTCTGCAATCAGGACCTTTTTTCAGTTTCATGGCCTTCTGCAGAAATAAATTGCCTTGCTGAGTTACTTTCCTTTTTTTTTTTTTTTCGGGTCTGGGGATGGAACCCAGGGGCATTTGACCTCCAAGCTATACCCTCAGCCCTATTTTTTATTCTTTATTTTGAAACAGGGTCTCACTGAGTTGCAGAGGGCCTCACTAAGTAGCTGAGGCTGTCTGCAAATTGCAATCCTCTGGTCTCAGACTCCCAAATGCTGGGATTACAAGCCTGCGCCACCACGGCTGGCTGCTGAGTTACTTTAGATTTGTGAGTCTCAGCCTCCCAAGTACTGGGATTAAAAAGACATGCACCACAATGCCTGTCTTATTTTTTTTTTTTTGCATTATTGGGGTTTGAACTCAGAGGCATTCTATCTCTGAGTTACACCCAGCCCTATTTTTTATACTTTATTTGGAAACAGGGTCTCACCAAGTTGCAGAGAGCCTCACTAGTTAGCTGAGGCTGGCTTTGAACCTGTGCAATTCTCCTGTCTCAGCCTCCCAAGTACTGGGATGACAAGCGTGCGCCACCACACCTGGCTTACTTTTTATTTTTGATTAACATGTATTAATCGTACATACTAATGTGGTTCACTGTGATATTTCAACACATACACACAGCTTGCATTGATCAAATCTAACCTATATTTATCCACTCTCCCCCATATACCCTTGTAAACCTCTATTAATCTTTGTATTGCATTCCGGGCAAGGTTTTTAGCATCCATCATTTTTTTTTCCAGCTTTATTGAGGTAAAACTGACAAGTAAAAATTATATGTATTATGCCGGGCGTGGTGGCGCACGCTTGTAATCACCGCAATTGGGAGGCGGAGACAGGAGGATCACGCAGGTTCGAAGCCAGCCACGCTGGCTTAAGAGACCCTGTTTCAAAAAATAAAATATAAAATAGGTCTGTGTAGCCCGGAGGTAGAAGGGCTTCCAGGAACCCCAGTACCACCAAAAAAAAAAAAAAAAAAATCATTCTTAGTAGCTGGGTGTGGTGGCGCATGCTTGTAATCCCCGTGCTTGGGAGGCTGAGACAGGAGGTCCATGCAGGTTCGAAGCCAGCCTCAGCTGGCTTAAGAGACCCTGTTTCCAAATAAAATATAAAATAGGTCTGGGAGTGTAGCCCAGAGGTAGAAGGCCCCTGGGTTCCATCCCCAGTACCACACACACAAAATAATAATAATAATAATAATAATAATAATAATAATAATAAAATACATTCTTAGTAAATTTCAAGTATACAATCTATTATTGTGAACTGTAGGCACCATGCTATGCATTAGATATACAGAATTTATCCCACCTAACTGAAACTTCATACTTTCTTCTTTTTTTATGGTACTGGGATTGAGTTCCAGTATACCGCTGAGCTACACTCCAGCGCACTTCTTTCTCTCTCTCTCTCTCTCTCTCTCTCTCTCTCTCTCTCTCTCTCTCTCTCATTGCAGAGGGCCTCACTAAGTAGCTGAGGCTGTCCACAAACCGCAACCCTCCTGTCTCAGCCTCCAAAGTACGGGATTATAAGTGTGTGCTACCATGCCTGGCTCCACCCTAACTCTATATTTTATTTTGAAATAGGGTCTTACTAGGTTGCTGAGAGTCTTGATAAATTTCTAAGGCAGCCTTGAAACTGCAATCCTCATGTCTCAGCCTTCCAAGTAATGATTTACAGGCATATGCCATCCCGCCTATCTAAACATTCTGATTTTCTTCCCCGTGTTTTGTTTTGTTTTGTTGCTGAGAATTCAACCCAGGGCCTTGCACATGCAAAGCACATGCTCTACCACTGAGCTACACCCCCACCCTGAAACTTCATAATTTTGGATCACCATCTCCGCATTCCCCTTTGCCCTGCCACCAACGAGCCCCTGGAAACCACCATTTTACTTTTTGTTCTAATGAATCTGATGTCTTTCAGGTTTGGCATAGAAGTGAGAGCATGCAATATTTGTCTTGCTGTGCCTGGCCTTTTTTTATCTAACATGATACCCTTTAGATGCATTTATGTTGCTGCAAGTGACAGAATTTTCTTCTTCCTTTTTACAAATGAGTAGTTGTCCATCACACACATACACACCGTATTTTTATATTTATTTATTTATTTATTTATTTATTTTCGGATCTGGGGTAGAACACAGGCGCATTTGACCTCTGAGCTACACCACCTCCCCTATTTTTTATTCTTTATTTTGAAACAGAGTCTCATTTAGTTGCCGAGGGCCTCACTAAGTAGCTGAGGCTGTCCGCGAACCGCGATCCTCTGGTCTCAGCCTCCCGAATGCTGAGATTACAAGTGTGAGCCACCACGCCCGGCTGTATTTTTATATCCTTAATCTGTTGATGGACATGTAGTGTGATCTGGGCTATTGTGAATAGTGCTGCAATAAACATGGGCTTGAAGATATCTTACATATTGATTTCATTTCCTTTTCAAATGTATTCAGAAATGGGTTTGCGGGATCATATAATAGTTATGCTTTTAATTTTTTGGTGGTACTGGGGGTGGAACCCAGGGGCTTTCTACCTCTGGGCTACACTCCCAGACCTATTTTATACTTTATTTGGAAACAGGGTCTCACTGAGTTGCTGAGAGCCTCACTAAGTAGCTGAGGCTGGCTTCGAACCCGTGCGATCCTCCTGTCTCAGCCTCCCAAGCGCTGGGAGTACAAGCGTGCGCCACCATGCCTGGCTTAAACTTTTAATTTTTTGAGGACTCTTCATACTGTTTTCCACAAAAGTGTTTACCATCACTAATCATCAAGGAAATGCAAATTAAAATCTCAACTATATCTTTTTTAAGAATTATTATTTTTTATTTTTATGTGGAACATATTGAAAATGGCATACATTCAGACTGAGCTTGGTGCCCTCTTCCCCCTCCCCACTTCCCCTTCCCCCTCCCAACAATAAGTATCCAGGTTAACCATGATATATTCATACTTTTACATATATTTGGATGTAGCTCCTCCATTAATCAACTTCAGCCTCCTTCCTCTCCTATCCTTCCATTCTAGCTTTGCTGAGATTTTCTCTCCATTATCTGGAGTCCCTCTGGTATCCCCAATGCTCCCTAGTCTGGGCATATTAGAGAAAACGTATGTCCCTTCTCTTTCTGTGCTTGGCTGATCTCAGTTAACATAATGTTCTCCAGGTCTTTCCATTTTTTTGCGAATAACATGGTTTTTTTTGTTCTTTATAGCTGAGTAGAATTCCATTGTGTGTATTTCCCATAATTTTGCAATCCATTCATCTGTTGATGGAGACCTAGGTTGGTTCCATATTTTGGCTATTACGAATTGTGCTGTTATGAACATGGGTATGCATATGTTACTGTAGTTCTGATTTCAACTCCTTTGGATACCCAGGAGTGGTAGCTAGCTGGATCATATGGTGGATATATTCACAGTTTTCTAAGGATTTTCCGTACAGATCTCCATAGCAGCTGAACTAGTTTGCACTCCCACCAACAGTGTAAGAGAGTTCCTCTTTCCCCACATCCTCAGCAGCATTTGTTGTTATTTGACTTTATGTTTGCTACTCTGATTGGGGTTAGATGGAATCTCAGCGTAGTTTTGATTTGCATCTCCCTGATGGCATCTTTTTGAATGGCTATTACTAAAAAAAATAAAAGATAACAAGTTCTGATAAGGATGTGGAGAAAAGGGAACCCTTGTACACTGTTAGTGGGAATGAAACTAGTACAAGTATATAAAATTAAGTTTAAGATGGTCTATGTCAGCCATGTTTAGTAGCACACACTTGTAATCCCAGTAATTAGGAGGCTGAGACAGATTCGTGGTCAGACTTGGCTACTTAGTGAGGCCTTCCACAACTTAGTGAGAATCTGTTTCAAAATAATGATTAAAATAGGGCTGGAGGTGTAGCCTGGAGGTAAAATGCTCCCTGGGTTCCATCCCCTGTATCCCCACCACCACACACAATGATGGTCTTTGTGTACAAAAACACCTTGCCAAGATCTTCACAGGAATTTCACTACATGCATGGATCATTTTGAGAAAATGGTGTGTGTGTGTGTGTGTGTGTGTGTGTGTGTGTGTGTGGTACTGGAGACTGAACCAAGGGGCATTCTACCTCTGTGCTACACCCCAACCCTTTTTTTTATTTGGAAATAGGGTCTGGTAAGTTACCATATACTGGCCTTGAACATGTGGTCCTTATGACTCAGCCTCTTGAATACTGGGATTACAATCATGCATTACCATGTTCAGCTCCAGCTTCTTTTTTTAATGTAAGCATTTAGTATAATCATCCCTCTCTTCACAGTTTTACTGCATCACACATATGTTGATATCTTTTTGTTTCATTTGAATTCATTCATTTCTATGCATTGTTAACATTTCTTTTGAGACTTCTTTGATCCATGGATTATACAAAAACATGTTGCCTAATTTCCCAGCATGTATATATTTTCTGTTATGTTACCTGTTACTAATTTGATTTTTCTATAGTTTGCGAATATACTCTGTTTTTTGTTTGTTTGTTTGTTTGTTTGTTTGTTTGTTTTGTGGGTCTGGGGATGGAACCCAGGGGCATTTGACCTCTGAGCTACACCCCCTACCCTATTTTTTATTCTTTATTTTGAAACAGAGTCTCACTGAGTTGCAGAGGGCCTCAATAAGTAGCTGAGGCTGGCTGCAAACCACGATCCTCAGGTCTCAGCCTCCCAAATGCTGGGATTACAAATGTACCCCATCATGCCCAGGGAGATCATACTCTGTATGCTGTTGTTTTTGTTCGTGTGTGTGTGTGTGTGTGTGTGTATGTGTGTGTGTGGTGCTGGATATTGAATCCAGAGGTATTCTACCTCTGAGCTACGCCCCCAGCCCTATTTTTCATTCTATATTTTGAAATAGGGTCTCACTAAGTTGTGGAGGGCCTCACTAAATAGCTGAGGCTAGCCGTGAACCTGTGATCCTCCTGTGTCAGCCTCCCAAGTACTGGGATTACGAGTGGTGCCACCACGCCCAGCTGTTTTTGTTTTTATTTTGTGGTACTGGGGATTGAATTTAGGGCCATTCTACTTTTGAGCTACACCCCCAGCCCTTTTTGTCTGTTCCAGCCTCTCAAATACCGGGTTACAAGTGTTAACTATTTTAATGTTGCTGAGGTTTATCTTCAAGGTATGGTTTATCCTGTTGTGTGTTCCACAGGTACCTGTAAAAAGTGCATTTTAAGCAGAACATGGTGGCCCGTACATGTAATCCCAGTACTTGGGAGGCTGAGACAGTTGGAGCACAAATTTGAAGCCAGCTTCATCATCCTAGCCAGATCCTTGTCAACCTAGCGAGACCTTCTTCCAAATAAAAAATAAAAAGGATTGGGGATATAGTTGGGAGGTAGAACACCCCTTGGTTCAGTCACCAGCACACACCCTGACACATACACAAGTACATTTTCTGCTTTTGTTAGGTGAAGTGCTCTATTTCTCTTTCTTGTGTGTATGTGTGAGAGAATATATATGTTTACATATAAACTTATATATGTAAATTTATATTTTTTAGTTTTTATATATTTAGTTTATATAAAAATTATATAAATTATCTGGTTTTGTTTAGATATAATAAATGTTTGTATACATTATATTATCTTTATTGATATATAATTGATATATAAATGATCTCCTCTTGGTCTGTTGTACTGTTCACTTCCATATTCCTGCAGAGGTCTTTGTCGTTGGTCTGATCTATTGCTGTTTTCCTTCATATATTTGAGGCTTTGTATTGTCTGACGCATGCACGTTTTAGATTATCATTTCTTCCTGGTGATGGATCCTTTATCATTGTGTAGTGTTTTTTTGAGTCTCCAGTCATTTCCTTTGCTTTCAGTTCTATTTCATCTGATATTAAGATCAACACTCCTACTTTCTTTTTATTAACTTTTGCACTACTTATCACTTTCCATCTTTTATTTTCATCCTAAATATGCCCTTGTATTTGAAGTGAATTTCCTTTACTTTTGAGCCATTTTATTCTTTTTTACTTTTTAATAAATTTTATTATATTTAGGATATACACCATGATGTTATGGGACATATAGATAGTAAAATGATTACAACAGCAAAGTGAATGAACATATAATTAATTTCCTGTGTGTGTGATGAGAACAGCTAAAATTTGCTCAATCATCTGCCTAAGCTTCAAATGCAATATACTATTAATCATTATAGTTTCTGTTCTGGAAATTAAATTTGTAGAGTTGTTCATCCCACATGTCTTCTATTTTGGTGTCCTGTGACCCACACAGTTCGACCAACTCTTGCCCCCTGGCTTTTCTGTTCTTTTGTTCTCCATTCCTACATATTTGACTTTGAGAAAATTCACACTGATGTAAGATTATGAAATGCTTTTCTTTCTGTGTTTGACTTATTTCACTCAGGGCAATGTCCTCCAGGTTCTTCCATGTTGTAGCAAAAGACAGGACCTCCTTTTATTATTATTATTATTGTTATTATTATTATTATTATTATTAGTAGTAGTAGTAGTAGTAGAGATACCTCTGAGATACATCTCCAGCCCTATTCCTGATTTATTTTGAAACAGTCTTCCTAGGTTTCTAAGGCTGCCCTCAAGCCTGCAATCCTCCTATCTATCTCAGTCTCCCAAGCACTAGGATTACAAGTGTGTGCCACCATGCCTGGCAGGATCTCTTTTTTTAAGGTGGAATGAATATTATTCTTTATCCATTCATCTTTCGATAGTTACTCAGGATGTTTGCTTATCATGGCTAATGTGAATAATGCTTCAAGGAACACAGGAGTGCAGATATCTTAACAAGGTAATTTCCTTTGGGTATATAACCAGAAAAGGTACTGCTGGGTCATATGGTAGTTCTGTTATTAATTTTTTTAGGAATCTCCATATTGTTTTCCATAATGACTGTACCAATGTACAATCCCATCAACAGTATACAAAGACTTTCTTTATCTCCACACTTCCACCAACATTTGTTACCGTCTTTTTGATACTAGCCATTCTTACAGCTGTGAAGTGATATTTCATTGTAGGCTTGACATACATTTCCCTGACAATTAGTGATGCTGAGCATTTTTTCATATACCTGCTGACCATTTTTATGTCTTCTTTGGAAAAATGTTTATTCAGGTGCTTTACTCAGTATGTATGTATGTATGTATGTATGTATGTATGTATGTATGTATTGGGGACTGAATCCAGAGGCATTCTATCCCTGAGCTATATCCTCAGCCATTTTTAAGTTTTGTCTTGAGATAGGGCCTCTTTGGGCGGCTAAGAGTTTTACTAAATTGCTGAGTTTGGCCTTTAAAGCACGGTCTTCCTGTTTCAACTTCCAAGTACTGGGATTGCAGGCATGCACCACCATGCCTGGCTTTGCCCAATCTTTAATCAGGTTATTTGTTTTTCTGCTGTCGATTGTGTGAATTCTTTATAAATTTTTATCTTAATTCCTTTGCATATAATGGTTTCTGAATACTCTTCCCATTTCATAAATTGTTTTCATTTTGTTATGATACTGAATTGATAAGTTGAGCCAGTGCTGGCTGTGAAGGCTAGACTCTTGTCAATGAAGATTTGGGGCTCTGTCATACTTGCCTACCAGTGGTCAGCTGATGGTAAATTGTAGAATTATAGTAGGAAAGAGACCCCGGCTTCATTCTTATGGTGAACTTGTACTAAACCTGAGGACTCTACATTGACGGGCACTGTGTATTGGTGCAATGGACAATAAAAGAGTTCTCTGTATATCTTCTTTAGAGAAAGCTCTGGGAGAAAGCAGATTGACATTATTGTATATGGCAGGTATGGGATATTTTTGTTTCCTCTGGACAAATAATAACTCTGCACTGTTAGAGTTTCCCTAGTAATGCCACTTATTCTGATGTCCCTCACCCTGTTGCAGATGGTGTATAGACCTACCCCAATGTCATAAGTCATGGTGAGATAGCATATGTGTCCATTGAAATGGACATAGCCTTGGCTGGACATGGTGGCACAGGCCTATAATCTCGGTACTTAGGAGGCTGAGACAGGAGGATCGCAGGTTTGCAGCCAGCCTCAGCAATGTAGTGAGACCCTTTCTCCAAATAAAAAACAAAATAGGACCAGAGGTGTAGCTCAGAGTTAGAATGCCCCTGGGGTTCAATCCCCAATTACCACCCCCACCCTCACACACATACACACACACACACAAGACAATTTGGTACTTGATGAACTTTGAAGAGATGGCAAAGAATAAAATTTGGCAGATACTTGAACACTGGCTTCAGGTGACCTGAGTAAAGCAGGACCTCAGTTGAAATCCTTGCTATGTTCAGGCCTCAATTGTGTCTTTGAAGAAGTGTCTTATTGTTAAGGTGAAAAGGCTACATACTCTTACTTCAGTTACATTTTCAACTCATATGCTTTTTTTTTACACTTTATTGGTGCATTATAGTCTCACATCATAATATAAATCATGTTGACAGTGGCACAGTACTTGGTGACCCCCTCTGGCTCTCTCCTCCTCTCTCCCCTCCCCCCCTACAGAGTACTGCGATTGACTTTGGTATTTTCACTTATGTACACATAGTTGATGGTAGTAATATCTTCAATTAATCTCATTCTTTCCCACCCCTTTCCCCCACACCACCTCCCTGGCCCCACTGGAGTTTCTCCTGATTATCTCCCTCTGGCATCCCAATTACTCCCTAGCTGAATATGAGAGAAAACATATGACCTTTCACTTTCTGTGGATGGCTAACCTCATGTAACTTAATGTTCTCCAAGTCCTTCCATTTTCCTGCAAATGACATAATTTTGTTCTTCTCGATTGCTGGAGTAGAATCCCATTGTGTGCATACCCTATAATTTTGTGATCTACTCATCTCACTTCATTGTTTAGTCCATCTAGAGGCCTGCTGACCACTGTGCTCAGTAATGCATGCCTGAAATCCCAGGGCTTGGGACGCTGAGACAGGATGAGCACAGGGTCAAGGTCAGTATATGGTAACTTAGCAAGAGCTTGTTTCAAAATAAAAAATAAAAAGTGCTGGAGGTGCTTAGTGGTAGAGCATCCCTGGGCTGAACCCTCAGTACAAAAAACATAAATTAATAAATAAGAATACAATAGATAAACCCATGGGTGTTGACATGTCCTATCCAGACAATGCTGAGCACTTGCAGTCATGATGAGTGGACTCCATGTAGGAAAAGACGAGCCTCTGCACTTCCTGATAGCCACAGCCATTTGGGCACTCATTTTCCTCTTCCTGTTCTCCTTTCTGCTTCTTCTCCATTTTGTCCATGGGCTTTCTATCCTACTTGGCCTTTCTGGAACCTGCTCTAATTTTTTCATTCACATAAGAATGTCACCTTGTTTCCTAAAGCTCATGTTGTTGCAAACCTAATCTACTGTCAGGAGTTGTGGTGCACGCCTGTAATCCAAGTACTTGGGAGATTGAGACAGGAGGAGCACAGGTTCAAGGACAGCGTCAGCAACTCAGCAAGACTCTCAGCAATTTAGCAGGACTCTTATTCAAAACAGAAAATAAAACAGGGCTTCCCCCCCTCTATTTCTTTTCTTTTTTCTTTTTTTTTTCTGTAGTACTGAGGATTGAATCCAGGGGCATTCTACTTCTGAGCTACACCCACAGCCCTATTTCTATTTTTTAATTTTTTAATTTTGAAACAGGGACTCACCAGGTTGTGGAGGGCCTCACTATGTAGCTGAAACTGGACCACGAACCTGCAATCCTCCTGCCTCAACCTCCCAAGTGCTGGGATCACAAGTCTGCGCCACCACGCCAGGCTTTTTGTGTTTCTTGCACCATCCCCTTATTGTGAAGCTAGTTTCCGGTTTTTAATCTCTTCTTGAAGTATGCAAGTTGTCCTTATATATACATCATTTTATCTCTTAGTAGTTCGACCTTGACATTTCCAGTATCCAAACTGGCAAACTAGGCAAAATTGCTAGTTTCTGCCATTTCTCAATTGTCTCATTTAGAGGTAGACCTGGACACTTCATCTTTTATAACTACTCCCACATATCTAATTATTGGCTTTTCTTGCACAGAGTGTTATTTTATGGCTCTCACATTTCTCAGTTTCCTATAAATAGATAAAACATATTCACCCTTACCCTTTTCAGAAATGACTCATCACTTGGTAAGTTATATATTGGAAATTTTGTCCTGCAAACTTGCTACCATTTTCTCTTGCACAAAACTTGCATGCTTGGAGTGGGACTGTAGCTCAGCAGTAGCACATTTGCCTTGCAAATACAAGGCCCTGGGTTGAACCCCCAGCACTGAAAACTAATTGCACACTTATAAGTTTATATACACTGTTAATAAATATACAAATGGGATTGAATACATTTCTGTTTTGTGGTTACTTTCCAAAAATGCCCCCATGTGAGCAAGTAATCTGCTCTATTGTTCTCTACAAACCAATCCTCAACTTTCTGCTATACAACAGTTTATTTACCACTAGAAAATTAATTCTCTGTTTCCATAGGACATAATTAAGCCCACGTTCTTCTGCCATCCCAAAATAAATCCACTGCTCAGATCAAACCCTTCTCACATGGCGCCGTCACTCAAATTGAGCCCTACTAAAATGGCCATAAATAAATTATTCCTGACAGGTCTGGTGGTGCATGCCTATAATCATAGTACTTGAGAGGCTGAGAAAGGAAGATTACAAGTTCAACACCAGCCTCAGGAATAAAGTATTCTCTAATACATGCTCAGGAAAGGGAAGGAGAAAATCCTCATGATAAACTAAGATGGGTGTAGTAAAGTTGTCTCAGGATGGGAGACACTTTTCCACGTAGTTCATCTGAATACTGATAATCTTTTTTTTTTTCTTTTTGGTGGTACTGAGGTTCCTGGAAGCCCTTCTACCTCCAGGCTACACTCCCAGACCTATTTTTACATTTTTTAAATTTAGAAACAGGGAATCCTAAGCCAGCACGCGCTGCTGGCTTCGAACCTGCGCAATCCTCCTGTCTCTGCCTCCCAAGCGCGGGGATTACAAGCGTGCGCCACCACGCCCGGGTAATATTGATAATCTTGGCTGAGAGAATACTTATCAGCCTGTGTTAACAATACTAGCTCAGCCTGGCATGGTGGTGCATACCTGTAATCTCAGTACTTAGAAAGCTGAGACAGGACCACAGGTTTAAAGTCAGCCTTGGTTAACTTAGCAAGGCTTTCAACAGCCTAGCATGCCTGTTTCCAAAGAAAAAATAAGATAGAGCTGTGATGTAGATACACACACACCAAGAAATATTGGCTTATAGTGAATTATAGCACCAGACATAACTTGAGAAACATGTCAGATCATCATGTAGCTTTGCACCAAGTTTGCTTTGATTGTTTTTTGCTTTGATAGTTGTTAGTATTTATTTGTGCCAGGGGAATAAGGTTATCATGACCCTTGAATTGAAGGTCCCTGTTTAGTAGATTTATTTTTACTCATTAAATTAAATCTTACTAAGAGAAAAGATTAAATACCATCCCTGCATCTCAGAAAAGGGCATGGATGCTTCTTCATAAAATATTCAAAATATTCCCAACAGAAACATTTAGCAATGACAAATGCAGTAGTTTCTGTGACTTGCTATGTGCGATAACAGGCATCTCCTGCTCATCTCCACACACTTCAGTGGGCGATGCCAGCATCAACTTTGTGAAAGCCCACTCCAGTTCAAATTCTTCCAACTACCACCTACGGGAAAAACATAAAACTCTTTGTCATGTGAATTTCAATGACTTTCTCCGTTTTGACTAAACTCCTTTCCCACTTCCATCTCCTCGTTCTTTAGAGAGACATTTCCCCCTCTTAAAACACTACATTGACACAGACTCATTGTCCTTTAGTAAGTTACAGATGTAATCTCCCCTAAAGTCTTGGACTGTGCCTATTTTCGGGGACTCTTCTGTCTTTCTTGAAGGTTCGGAGTTGCCAGGATTGTTTGATTCTTCACCCTAGGACCTGGCAGTCACCATGGCACTTTCTTTGGATCAGGAAGTCACCTCTTTCTGAAGAGTGCTGCTGTAGGCACAGTTGGGGCCTAGACAATGGAACTGCAACTTATTTTCCTGTGTGTACCCTCTATTCAGAAACATTCTATCTCTGACCTCTAAATATACTCAGATTGGGAAGACTAGGTGAATCGCAACATCATTATCATGGAAGACTTTATTAGGAAATTCCCAAGAAGTGTAGTGATACACTCCTGTAATCTCAGGTTTTGGGAGGTTGAGACAGGAGGATCACAGGTTCAAGGCTAGCCTCAGTAACTTCGTGAGATCCTCAGCAAATTAATGATATCTTGTTTCAAAATAAAAAACAAAAATATGCTGGAGTGTGGCTCAAAGACAAAATGACCCTGAGTTTATTCCCCAGTACCATCCCCCTCCCAGTTTGATCTTTCTGTTCTAATGTGTTTCTTAAGGGCTCCTTGATCCTTTGTGAAAGGTGTTGGGGCATAAAATTTAAGGCAAGGACCCAGGCAGGTGACATCAGTTCTCTGCAAAACAGTTTGTGTAATAGAAGAGGGGTGAGTCCATTGCCCCATTCCTGTCCCTCTCCTTGCCCACTCAGCCTCCTGGATAATCTAACCTACTTTCTTTTGTGTATATTCAAGGGAGGGGCCTGAACCCAGAGGCATTCTAACTCTAAGCTACCTCATGCCTATTTTTATTTTTTATTTTAAATGTTCTCACTAAGTTGCTGAAACTGGCTTCAAACCTGTAATCCTCCTATCTCAGCCTCCCAAGTACTGGGATTTTAAATATGTGCCAGTGCCATTTTTCCTATCTTAAGCTAGTACATCTAGTGTGTGTGTGTGTGTGTGTGTGTGTGTGTGTTACAGAGAATGGAATCCAGGGGAATTCTACTGCTGAGTTATGCTCCCAGCCCGATTTTTAATTAATTAATTTATAAATTTACTTATTTTGTGGTACCAGGAATTGAACCCATGGGCATTCTACCTCTGGGCTACACTCCTAGCACTATTTTTATTCTTTCTTTTTTTAAAAAAAAAAACAGGGTCTCACTAATTTGCAGAGGGACTCACTAAGTAGCTGAGGCTGGCTGCAAACCTGCAATCCTCCTGTCTCAGCCTCCTAGGTACTAGGATTACAAGTGTGCACCAGCACACCCAGCTTTATTCTTTTATTTGGAAACAGAGTCTTGATAGGTTAGTGAGAGTCTCACTCTGCTAAAGCTGTCCTCGAACCTGTGATCTTCCTGTCTCAGCCTCCCAAGTGCTGGGATTACATACCTGGCTTAAACCACGTTCTTACCTCCTAGTTAGATGACAAGAGAGGTGCCAGGGCTGCCTCAGGGTCACTAGATGTACTTGTTTTTGGTGGCTATGGAAACCACTAACACTTTGTTTCTAGTCTTAGCACCACGGCAGAAAGACATGAAAGAGGAAGAAGGGTTTATTCATTTTTTATTTTTTATTTTTTGGTGGTACTGGGGGTGGAACCCAGAGGCTTTCTACCTCCAGGCTATACTCCCAGACCTATTTTTATATTATATTTTATTTGGAAACAGCGTCTCACTAAGTTGCTGAGAGCCTCACTAAGTAGCTGAGGCTGGCTTCGAACCCGTGCGATCCTCCTGTCTCAGCCTCCCAAGAGCGGGGATCACAAGCGTGCGCCACCATGCCTGGCCGGAAGAAGGGTTTAGATTTAGCAATCAAGAGCTAAAACAGAATTTTTGCATTACTCTCCAGACAAAAGAGTACCTTAGTTTTCATCAACGATGTAAAGGGAAAAGTAGGAAAAAGAAAAAATAAGTAAGCACATTAAAATTCTTTAGCACATGTATGATGTATATAATATACTTGAAAGAGGAAGGTGTGAAATACAAACTTTTTGTGATAAATGAAAGCTAAGAAAGCTAGTCACCAGTAGACCAGCACTACAAGCAATGAAAAATGAAATTCTTGAGGCAGAAGCACAATGAAAACCCAAGGAAATTTACAGTGATTTATAATGAGAAGTAAAATGCATCAGAAACGCTAAGTATATTACCTCTTATTTCCCCCTAATTATAAAAAAACTGACTATAAAAAGCAAACATTATTTTGAAGTCTATAATGAATTTTTTGTGGTACTGGAGATGGAACCCAGGGATATTCTACCTCTGAAATACACCCCCAGCCCTATTTTTTTTTATTATTTATTTATTTTTTGTGTGGTACTGGGGTTCCTGGAAGCCCTTCTACCTCCGGGCTACACTCCCAGACCTATTTTATATTTTATTTGGAAACAGGGTCTCTTAAGCCAGCTGAGGCTGGCTTTGAACCTGCACAATCCTCCTGTCTCCGCCTCCCAAGCGCAGGGATTACAAGCGTGCGCCACCACGCCCGGCTTATTTTTTTATTTTGAAATAGTGTCTCACTAAGTGGTGGAGGGCCCCATTAAGTGGTTGAGGCTGGCCATGAATTTGCTGTCTCAGCTTCCCAAGTACTGTGATTACATGCAGCTATAACAAATATTAAAATAAAACATATCATCCTAATCGCACAATTGAGAGAAGTGAATAGATTTTTACTATTGTAAATGTGCTGTTTTTATGTGGAGTGCTATTACATTGTAATAAGGTAATGATGCATATGGTAACCCTTATGCAACCATTAAAATAATATAAAGAATATAGCTATAAAGCAAATGGAGATATTGAAATAAAATACTAAAATATTTGATTGTCACAAAATGAGTTAATAATGTGAAATAGAGGAATAAGCAAATTGAAAAAAAGAGAACACAGAGTTAATCGCATATATAGTTACATTAAACTGAACTAGACAACCATTCCAATAAAGAAATGGACAATGTTAGGCAGGAGAAGTAAGCAAGGCCAATCTATCTGCTAACAAAAAGAGATGCGTTCAAATAGAAAGACTCAAATAGGTTGGAATAAAAGAGATGTGAAAGCAAAATGTACACCTAAGAATATTGTTGTGGCCATATAAATATCAGGCAAAGTAGGCTCCAAAGAAAGTATTTCACATGAGATAAAGTGAGGAATTTTACAAAGATGGCGGGTTAATAAATAATCATTCTTACTATGCATGCACCTACAAACAGAGCTCGAATATTCAGGAGACAAATGCAGACTGATCTAAAGGGAGAAAGGGGCACATTCACGATCATGATTAATTATTTTTTAAACCATCTCTTTCTCAGTAGTTAGTAGGAAGAATAAACAACAACAAAATGATAAAGATCTAGGAATGGTGGTGCACACCTAGTATCCTAGTACTTGGGTCAGTGAGGCAGGGGGACCACAGGTTTGAGGATTGCCTCAGCAACTGAGCAGGACCCTGTGTTTATATAAAAGTTAAACTGAATTAAAAGGGCATAGCTTGGAGGTACAATGCTTCTGGGTTTAATCTTCAGCACAAAAACAAAGAAAAGAAGAAAAAAAGGAAAATGAAGAGAGAGAGAGAGAGAGAGAGAGAGAGAGAGAGAGAGAGAGAGAGAGTAGGTGTAGAGGAACCAGTAAGGATTTAGAATATTTTGACAACATTGTCATCCAATTTATCTTCTTTGATATTTTCTGGAATGCTACACTTTATAAAACTGCAGAATTCATATTATTTTCAAGGGCATATGAAATTCTCACCAAAGAAGAATATACTGTGGATGATAAAACATGTAACTGTAAAGAGCAAGTTTGAAATCTTACAGAATACTTTCTCTGGCTGTAACAAAATTAAATATTTATAAATGAAATAGCATGCTTCCAAACAAAATATTAATCAAAGTGTATATTACAAGGAAAATTTGAACTGAATACCATGTAATCAAAGCATATCAAAATATGTAGAACACCAGGCAGGGTCTCACACCCCTGGAAGCCCAGTACTTGAGAGACTGAGACAGGAGGATTGCAGATTCAAGGTCTCAGCAATTTAGCAAGACTCTCAGAAACTTAGCGAGACTTTTTTTTTTTTCAAAACAAAAACAGGAAGTAAATTGGACTGGGGGTTTAGCTTGCAGGTAAAATGCCCTTGGGTTCAATCCCCAGTAACACAGGTACACACACAAACATGCACATGCACACATATGCATGCACACACAAAATATGGGATACAGCTAGGGCAGAGCACAAAACGAAACACATATATTTCACACATATATATTTGTGTGTGTGTGTGTTTGTGTTGAACCCAGGAGCATTCTACCTTCAAGCTACACCCCAGCCGTATTTTATGTTTTATTTGTAAACAGAGTCTCACTAAGTTGCTGAGGCTGGCCTCCAACCTGTAACCCTCCTAGCTCAACCTCCCAAATACTGGGATTATCGACAGGTGGAACTACACTGAGCTTCTCTTCTTCTTTTCTATATCCCATCACATCACAGGGGAGAAAATAAGTGACTAAAAGGGAGGATAAGGGAAGGGAATGTTCAGTCTTTGACTTCTTCACCAACTCCTACACACTGTGAGGTCAAAGTCACAACCTGTTCTAGCGTGACCTGGGACGGCCACAGAGATCTGAGATTTGCAATGAGATTGCAATGAGATTTGCAATGAGATTTTGGATGAGAGTTCAAAAATAAAATTGTAAAATAAGGGGACTGACTCATAAATATCAATATGAGCTCATTATACTAACACTATTACCAGTAACTTATGGAACTTGGCCAATCCACACAAGTGCAAAGGGAGTGTTTTCAACTTAATTTGGTTGGAGAAGTGGCTACTGGGAAAAAAATAGAACGTTTCATGTTTGTATTCCAGTGAGCTGAGAATCCTTAATATAACAATTTACAGTTGAGATGTGACGGTCTCAGCTGTTACTACTCTTCCTGTCTCAATGTCCCTGTTCTTGTTACTCAGCTTACCTATCGCTCATTTTTCAGTGATTAGTCCCCTATCTTGAATGCCCCTTCTTTCTTTCTTTCTTTCTTTCTTTCTTTCTTTCTTTCTTTCTGTATGGTACTGGGGATTAAACTCAGGGGCATTCTACCTCTGAGCTACACTTCCAGCTCTATTTTATTTTATTTTATTTTTTAGAATTTTATTTTTGCGGGTCTGGAACCCAGGGGCATTCTACCTCTGAGCTACACGCCCAGCCCTATTTTTTATTCTTTATTTTGAAACCGGGCCTCACCGAGTTGCAGAGGGCCTCAATAAGTAGCTGAGGCTGTCCGCGAACTGCGATCCTCCAGGTCTCAGCCTCCCAAATGCTGGGATTACAAGCGTGTGCCACCACACCCGACTCTGGTTTTTTTTTTATCTATTTTTATTTTTTGAAACAGGGTCTCACTGAGTTGCAAAGGGTCTTGCTAAGTAGCTGAGGCTGTCCGCAAACTGCCCTATTTTATTTTTTATTTTTGAAAGAAGATCTGGCTAAATTGTCGAGGCTGGCCTCCAATCTGTGATCCTTCTCTCTCAGCTTCCCAAATCTTGGGATTACAGGTACGTACCACCCCTGCCCGGCTTCACTGTTTCTATTCTTAAGCTTTTATTTCTTTTTCCTCTCACTTCCTTCCCTCCTCTCATTTGCCTTAATCCTACCCCTTGCTTGGGTATACTGAACTTCTACTTAATATTCACCATAGATTTTATCAACCCAGTTATTTCACCTTTGAGAATAAATTTATAATTTTGCTAAGACGGTACACACAAACTAGTACTACCTTAAGCAAACTAAGATGTATGGTCATAGTATGTATCTGAAACCAAGCCCTGATTTAGATACATAGGTCCGATGGGCGGGGATGGTCATCATGAGAAGATGACATTTTTTTTTTGCAGTACTAGAGATTAAACTCAGGGGGCATTCTATATCTGAGCTACATCCCCAGATCTATTTTTTATTTTTTATTTTGTAAAGGGGTCTCACAAAGTTGAGGAGGGCCTCACTGAGTAGCTAAGACTGGCCGCGAACCCGGATCCTCCAGTCTCTACCTCCTAAGTACTAGAATTACAAATGTGCATCAGCACACCCAGCTTTTTAAATTTTTTACTTTTAATTTTGGCCACCGGGTGTTGAACTCAGAGACATTCTATCTACGAGCAACTACTCTCAGCCCTTTCTACTTTTTATGAAGTGACAAGGTCTCACTAAATTGCAAAGGCTACCTGCGATCCTCCTGTGTCAGCCTCCCAAGCACTGGGATCACAAGCGTGCTCCACCACACTCGACAGAGAAAATGACTTTAAACCCTTTTCTGCAAAATGTGGAAGAGTTAGCTAGGAAAGGGATGGGGAGAGACAAGTTGCTGACAAAACAAGTGGAGACACAGATTCAGCAGTGAAAATGAAGGAAGTTCAAAGTAATTGGAGAAGGGAAAGAGATGAGATGGCCGAAGCTGCAGATGTGGAAGTGAGGAGCCAGGTAAGGGTGAAAATTGAACAAACTTTCAGAATCTCTGCAGGTGGTGAAGGGGAGCTACAATGAGGTTTCCTATTTGGAATGAGAGAGTCACACCAGATCACCTGAAAAAAAGGTGCATTCTTAAAGCGAGCAAAGACATTTTCATTAACATATTTTGTTACAGGTTAATTACAACATCACTGTGTCTGAAGATGCTTGCATTCACAAACTGCATAAGCAAAGAAAGCAGGAATTCTTTATGGAGATAATTTATATTATTTGAATGAAGCAATGGTGAGAGATGAAGATGGAAACAGGAGAGATTTATTTTATTTATTGATATTGGGGATGGAAGCCAGGGGCCTTCTACCTCTGGACTACACTCCCAGACCTATTTTTTATATTTTTATTTGGAAACAGGTTCTCACTGTTGTTGAGGGTCTCACTAAATTGCTGAGGCTGGTTGCAAACTGTGATCCTCTTGTCTCAGCCTCCCAAGTACTAGAATTACAAGTGTGTACCACGTCCGGCAGGAGAAGTTTAAAGGGCTGCTCAAGTCCTGCCTGCCAGAATCAAGAGTTGCACTTAGATTCTAATTGTAATTAAAAGTGTGAGGTAATGGAATATTCACACAGGGAAATGGATACTTGGATTTACTTTTGTGTGTGTGGTACTGGGGACCGATCCTAGGAGACTGAACTATACTTGCAACCATATATATATATATATATATATATATATATATATATATATATATATATATTTGGTGGTACTGGGGATGGAACCCTTCTACCTCCAGGCTACACTCCCAGACTTATTTTTTAATTTTTTATTTGGAAGCAGGGTCTCTTAAGCCAGGGAGGCTGTCTTTGAACCTGTGGGATCCTCCTGTCTTCGCCTCCCAAGCCGGGATTATGAGCGTGCGCCACCACGCCCGGCTCTATTTTATTTTTAAAGTGAAATAATTGAAAGTTTTTATTAATCCATTTAAAGCAAAAAAATCTATTAAACATCAAAAATATAATATACTTTTATGGCAAGTAAACATTTTTTCCAAAACAAAATAATATTAGTATTGTTGTTTTACACTTTGGAGATCTCTTTAATGTCTGGCTCATTAGGATGCAATTGAATTCTCTCATCTGCTTTTAAAATCCCATTTTATTTGAAAACAAGGTCTCACTAAGTTGTGGAGGGCCTCACTAAGGTGCTGAGGCTGGCCACGAACCTGCGATCGTCCTATCTCAGCCTCTGAAGTTCTGGGATTACAGGCATATGTTACCATACCCGACTCTGTATTTTTGATTTGAGAATATGGCTACACTTTTGGTGTGGTTATCATGTGCCTGTAATCAAAGTACTTGGGATGCTGAGACAGGAGGATCACAGGTTCAAGGCTAGCCTTGGCAATTTAGTGAGAAACTAAAAATGAATGAGAACCTGTTTCAAAAAAAAAAAAAAAAACAAAAGGGCTGGGTGTGTAGCTCAGAAGTAAATAGCCCTAGTACCTAGTACCCCACACACACCACACACACGACATGTTGATTTTCAGAGGACCAAGAGATATCCAATTGTACAATGGAGGTACACAGTTCGATATGAATGTAAAAATGATAGGTCAAATCAGGACTAGAGAGAAATGTGGAAGCAGATAGCACAGAAAATGGCCTTTCAGACCTCTTTTCCTGAGTCTGATCACGTCCCACTGCAGACACTTCACAGAGGAAGTGCCGAGGAAAAACAGGCAGCTGACAGGGGAGGTTGCTATGCAACAGATGAGGAAAGTCATCCAGCCAGGCAGAATTGATGTTGGCCCTTGGGGACCAAGTGCTGCAGCCCTTCCTAGCATTTGCTTTCTTTCCTATGCAGCCTCCTGACAGGAGCTGATGCCCCCACAAATGGGAATGCACACACCTGCCTGCAACGTGGCTCTTACTCTGTGTGTGTGTGTGTGTGTGTGTGTGTGTGTGTGTGTGTGTACAAATATATACACATATATTTGTGATACTTGCTGTTGAGTCTAGGGGCATTCTACCTCTGAGCTACACCCCCAGCACGGTTTACTTTTCATTTTGAAGCTGGGTCTTGCTAAGTTGCTGAGGCCAGCCTTGGACCTTCGATCGTCCTGTCTCAGCCTCCCAAGTACTGGGCTTTCAGGCCCGTGTCTCCCTGCCGGGCTAACTCACACATGCCTGTTTTCTGCCCCTTTGAGTTTCTTCAGCCATCCTGGAAGCATAGCGGGCTCTGTGTCCTTAAGCGGGCCCCTCTCTCTGTGTGTGTGTGGGTGGGGGTGCTGGGGGTGGAACCCAGGGTCATTCTACCTTCGTGCTACACCCCCAGCCCTATTTTTATTTTTTAAATTTTGAAACGGCATCTCACTGAGTTGCAAAGGGCCTCAGTAAGTAGCTGAGGCTGTCTGAGAACTCTTATCCTCCTGTCTCAGCCTCCCAAATGCTGGGGTTACAAGTGTGCGCCACCACGCCTGGCAAGCAGACCCCTCTTACTGGGCTTCCTATTTGGCATATTGAATAACCAGGCTTTGAGAAATGCACTGACCCAAGGGGGCTCACACAGCCAGGAAGAGGGAAGCTAGGCGCTCCATCCCTGCAATTCAGAAGCCCAACCCTTCTTTCTTTTTTCTTTCTTTCTTTCTTTCTTTTTTTTTTTTGTGGGTCTGGGGATAGAACCCGGGGCATTCGATCTCCAGGCAATACCCTCTGCCTTATTTTTTATTCTTTATTTTTGAAACAGGGTCTCACTAAGTTGCAGAGGGCCTCAGTAAGTAGCTGAGGCTGGCCGCAAACCATGATCCTCCAGTCTCAGCCTCCCGAATGCGGGGATTACAAGCATGTGCCACCATGCCTGGCCCAAACCTTTTTTCTACAAGACCATAGCTGCCCATGGCCCTAGGTCTGGAAGGAAGCAGGACAAACATTTGCTCTGAATCAGGCCTTGCCAAAGCACCGGCATACATACAAGCACTTGTCTTGTCTGCACCAGTGGGCACCAGGAAGTCCTGGGGGATAGCGTGCTACAGGGAGGAAGTCTGATAATGGGACTAGACCCTGGACCCCAGGGATCAGAGCTCACACCTGGATGGACACACACAGAGCAGACAGGAGTGGGGCTGTGGGCTTGTGTCTGTGTAAATGCAGGGCGAGAGCTTAAGCCTCCCAGAATCCCCGACCTGGCTTGCTTGAGGCAGATGTTGGGTTGCAGGAGGTCTGTGTCTCCAAAGAAGGAGGGGAGGATGTTTTGTTCCTCCAGTCTCTCAGGGACAAAACAAGTTCTGTGTGCTGACTCTGTGGCCTTGTCTGGTTTGTGGGAGTGGGGAGAAGGAGGACAAGGAGGAGAGAAAAAGGCACAGCTTGTACATCACAGCAGGATCAGTGCTGGGACTTGTTGAACTCCGCAGCCCTGAGGATGGATGTGAGCCTCCCCATTTTGCAGACCAGAAAAGCTGAAGCTCAGACACACACAGTGCACGAACCAGTAAATATAAAATAAAAATTAGAAATAAATAAAATGAGATAAATTGAAAAATAAAAGTAAAAAATGTAATAGGGATGGGCTCAGGGGTAGAATGCCACTGGATTTAATCTACAGTACCACAAAAAATTAATTAAAATAGAAACCAATTCATCCACATGAGCTCATTTTGAGCAACTCCTCTGCACTTCTCCAGTGATAAAGGAAAATGGCCCCCGGGAGCTGAGAGGCCCTGGCACCTGAGTGTGAACCTGACTGCTGCTCATCTCAAACACTGGAATTCTTATGTTCTGACTCTCCATGCACAAAATGCCTCTATAGGCAACTTCTGGTTACAAATTCCAGTGCTACTGTTAGTAGATGCCTGGAGTATCATAGGCAGATTGCCTCAGACAAAAGGACGTGTCTAAATGCTGCTTGGATCCCCTCCATGGATTTCTTGTATCCTTCCCTTTTATTTGGTACTAGGGATTGAACTCAGGGGCATGCTACCTCTGAACTACACTCCCAACCCCTTTTATTTTTCTTTTGAAACAGTGTTTCATTAAGTCTTTGAGGGTCTTCCTAAATTTCTGAGGCTGGTCGCAAACCTGCGATCCTCCTATCTCAGCCTCCCAAGTATTGGGATTAGACTGTGCACCACGGTGCCTGGCCTAACCATCCCCTCTTACCTGCACAATCTATTTTTTTACACAGGATGTAATGTCACTGGTTAGGTGTAATATCAACGTATCTTACCTTCTCTACATGACAGTCTGGCCACCATGGCGGCGGTGGTGGTGGGGTTCCCAGGTTTTCTACATCCACAGATACTCTCTTGGCTTCATTTCATTCCTTAGATGATGAAATATTTCCTCTCCCTTTTCTAATATCATGAAACTATTATTAGAAATATGGCTCTTTTGTAATGGCAGAAAAACATTTCCACTGTGGTCTCACATTTTATGATAATTTAATAAAAACTCCATTATTTTCACTGTTGTGTGTGAAAAATGATTATTTTAGCTCCTAAATATTAAAATAAGTTTCTGAATCATTTCCTTGCAGGTAATTCCTTAAAGTAGAATAATTGGTATGTGATTATATGAATACTTCTAAATTTTAGGCATTTCTCCCCAGAATGGAAGAACTGATTTATAGTGTTACAGTTATGTGTGAACACTTGCTTTAGTCCACCGTCACAAACACTGACCACTATTCTCATTCAAAATTTGCCAGTCTGAAGCTGGATGTGGTGGCGCATGCTTATAATCTCAGTATTTAAGTGGCTGAGACAGGAGGATCTTGGGTTCTCGGACAGCTTCAGGTACTTAGTGAGGTCCTCTGCAACTTGGTGAGACCTTGTTTCAAAATAAAGAATAACAATAGTGCTGGGGGTGTAACTTGGAGTCAGAATGCTCATGAGTTCCATCCCCAGTACCGAAAAAAAAAAATGCCAGACTGAGTTGGTCATGGGGGGGATACGCTTTTAATCCTAGTACTTGGGAGGCTGAGACTGGAGGATTGCAACTTTGAGGCCAGCACGCACCATAACTTAACAGGACCCGTTTCCAAATAAAGAAATTAAAAAGGCAGGGAGTCTAGCTTAGAGGTGCAGTATCTCTAGGTTCAATGCCTAGTACAAAAAATGTTAGTTGTATATTTGAAAAATAGGTGACTTAATATCTATTTTATAAAATACATTTACTTTCTTCTAATTATAGAAACAAATTATACTCACCTAGGAAATTGGAAAATGTATGAGTATGAAGAGCAAGATGAAAATCGTTTATAATCTCACTCCACTATGATCATTGTAATCATTTTTAATATTTTGTTTACATTTATTGGTTTACATATTTTCTCCAAGGCTACTTTCTGTCTTTTTATATTCTGCATTGGTTCTATCTTCAAAATCTTTTTATAATTTGACCACTTCCTACCAGTTCTGTAGTTATCACTTTGATTCCAACCACTATCGTTGCTCATGTAGGCCACAACAATAAAATTCATCCTCAGTAACACACACACACACACACACACACACACACACACACACACACACACACACACTGGTCTCTCTGCTTGCATCTTAACTGAGACAGTCTCTTCTCTACAAAACATCAAGAGAGACCCTGCTAAATTTCATGTCATTTTCTGCTCCAACCTTTCCCCTTTCCATACTTCTTATCAATCTCAGAGGGGGAAAAAACCCCTAAAGTGGTCTGTAAAGTCCAAAAGGATTAGCCAGGTGTGGTAGTGCAGCTTGTAATCCTAGCACTTGGGAAGCTGAGACAGGAGGATCACAGGTTTGAGGCCAGCCTCAGTAACTAACAAGACCCTCAGCAACTCATTGAGACCCCATTTCAAAATAAAAAATAAAAGGGGCTAGGAGTGTAGCTTGGAAGCAGAATGCCCCTAGGTTCAATCCCCAGCACCAAAAAAGAAAGAAAATAATAAATGAAAAGTCTCTAACAGGATTTACTCATCAGCCCCCTGATCTCATTGCCTCGTCCTCTCATTCACTCCACTGTAGCCACCTCGGCCTCCTTCCAGATCCTTAAATATACTCAGCTTGCTCCCACTTTAGGTGTTTGCTCAGCTGTTTCCATCGCCAGGAATTCTCTTCTATAATATATCTGCATGACTAATTCCCTCGCCGTGAAGTATCTGCTCAAATGAGCACCACGCAGTGCTCCCATTCTCTTTGCTCTGCTCTACTTTTCTTTGCCGCACAACTCTTGTTTGGGAATGCATTATCTATGTTCCTTTTTTCTCTTTGATTGTTTATAGAATGTTTCCCCCGACTAGAAAAAAGATCCAAAAGAACAAGGATATTTGAGTGTTTTGTTTTATATTTTGTTTTTAAAATAAAGTATTAATCTAATTTGGGGAGCCTGACATGGAATTATAGCAAAATCTAGAAAGCTAAAGGGAGAGAAGCCACAAGGGAAGGAAGGAGGGAGGAAGAAAGCAAGGGGAGGAAGGAAGGAAGGGCATGAAGGGAGAGAGCAGAGAAAGACAAGGAAAAGACAGGCAGCCAGGCAGGAAGGCTATTCGGTTTTCAAAAGACCATTGCATAAGGACTTAGCACATAGAAGACAATAAATATTTGCTCTATCAAACAACCTAGCTATCTACCTTGGGGAATGCTTAGGAAAAGGAACAAAGTCCTAAAGGTTCTGGGTGGGAATGCTCCATGGAGAAGTCTTATTTTGTTGTTCCATGAAGAGGGTGAATGAAAGATAAAAAGGCGTTAAAGTAGACATCATGGATATGATAGAGAGCTGCCTGGGTGTTTGATGTTACTCCTTCCATTAAATTCAAGTGTCTTTAGTGTATTTCACCCAATTCTCATGAGCTGTTTTTTTTTTTTTTTTTTTTTTTGGTGGTACTGGGGTTCCTGGAAGCCCTTCTACCTCCGGGCTACACTCCCAGACCTATTTTTGCATTTTTATTTGGAAACAGGGTCTCCTAAGCCAGCACGCGGGGCTAGCTTCGAACCTGCGCGATCCTCCTGTCTCCGCCTCCCAAGCGCGGGGATTACAAGCGTGCGCCACCACGCCCGGCTCATGAGCTGTTTGGTATGAGTGGCTATTTAACTTTTTTATTTTTTTTGTAGTACTGGAGATTGAATGCACGGGGTTCTTTCAATGAGCTGCACCCCTAGCCCTTCTTAATTTTTTTTGTTTGAAAACAGAGTCTCACTAAATTGCCTAAGCTGGCTTCGAACCTATGATCCTCTTGTCTCAGCCTCCCAAATACCAGGATTGCAGGTGAGCACAACTGCAGTGGCTTTTACAGATATTGAGATGGGTATGTGTGAAAGGGCAGAGTTGGGGGTTTAAGAGACACAAAACAAAATAGGCAGACTGAAAGTGACATCAGTGAGGTTTAGGAAACTCTGGGCTCTTATCCCCCCCCCCAAAAAGGGTTAATAATACATGAACTATAAGAATTTTGTGAGAACTATAGGGATAAATTGAAGAGTTACAACACTCAGGTCAATGATAAACCAAGAAGGGATTTTTTAAAAAAAGTATTGGGGAAATCCCAACATTTCACAATGTCTCTGTACCCCTCCTCATACCTAATACAGTGTGCCCCATCCGGGAGGAAACATGGCATACCAGGATCCTCCCTTGGGATGGAAATAGAACAGGGGACCATATGCCCAGCATTCCAGCTCATCTGGGGCCTGGCCAAGGGATAGATTTCTGTCTTGCATTACTCAGAGCATTGACAACTGGTGACATAGTTTGGAACCTGCTGAAAATAGAGGCAAGCACAGCAGCATGTGAGAGCCTCAGAGCAGCAGGCAGACACCAAGGGGAAGCGGAGACAGTGAGCTTCCAAGATGAGACAGGGACAAGCAACTTAGCAATCCTGAGACTGTTAAAATGCATGTAACAAGCCCAGAAAAGATACATTTTCCCCAAATGTCTGAGGCGTCCTAGAACCCCTTACTGGGTTGATTGGTCAAGGTATTCCTCCACACAAAGGCATTATGTAAAAATGGGGAAAGTTGGTTCAAACAACCAACTTTCAGAAACAGAATCACAAAGCATACAAAGAATCAGGAAAATATATTTCAATTGAAGGAACCAAACACTGACCCTAAAGACATAGGGACCTGTAATCCCAGACTTTGGAAACCAAGACAGGAGGATCACATGTTCTTTGCCAGCCTTAGCAAGTTAGCAAGACCCTCCACAACTTGGTGAGGTTCTTTTTCAAAGTAAAAAATAAAATAAGACTGAGGGTATAGCTCAGAGGTAGAATGCCCCTGGGTTCAGTCCCCAGTAACACAGAGACAAAAAAAAAAAGAAATGGAGGCTATATGAACTTCCTGAAAAAGAATCTAAATTGTTTAAACCGAGCATGGTGGTACACACCTATAATCCCAGTACTTGGTAGGCAAAGACAGGAGGATTGAAGTTTCGAGGCCAGCCTCAGCAATCTAGCAAGACTCTGTTTCAAAAAAAAACATGTGTGTGTGTGTGTGTGTGTGTGTGTGTGTGTGTGTGAGAGAGAGAGAGAGAGAGAGAGAGAGAGAGAGAGAGTGTGTGTGTGTGTGAGTGCGCGTGCGCGTACTCGTCTGGGAGCTAAGAGTGGTGGCATATGCCTGTAATCTCAGTAAGTACTTGGGAGGCTGAGACAGGAGGATCATGGTTCAAGATCTGTCTCAGCAACTTAGCAAGACTCTCAGAAAAATAGTGGGATCTTGTTTCAAAACAAAAAATATATTTTAAAAAGAGCTAAGGGTGTATCTCAGAGGTAGAATGGCTCTGGGTTTACTCTCCAGAATTTTAAAAAAGTAGTTCTAAAAATAGTTAATAAGCTAAAAAAGAACATAGATGTGCTGCTAAACAAAATCAGGAAAATGAGGCATAAAAATGAGCATACCAACAAAACAGTAGCAACCATAAAAAAGGGCCAGATGGGAATTATGAAAGTAAAAAATAACAGCTACACAACCACTCAGGGATTCAACTACAGACTAGATCAGACAGATGAAAAAAATCAGTGAATTGAAGTCACTGAGTTAGAGAAATGAAAAAATGAATGAAGAAAAATGAACAGAGCCTAAAAGACTTAGGGGATGCCATCAAGCAGATCTGTATGTGCATTGTGGGAGGGAGTTAATGAAGGAGAGAAAGAGAGAGAGAGAGAGAGAGAGAGAGAGAGAGAGAGAGAGAGAGAGAGAGAGAGAGAAGCATATGTGAAGAATAGTGACCCCAAACTTCTATTTTTTGTGGGTCTGGGGATGGAACTCAGGGGCATTTGACCTCCGAGCTACTCCCCCTGCCCTATTTTATATTTTTTATTTTGAAACAGGATCTAAGTAAGTTGCGGAGGGCCTCACTAAGTAATAGCTGAGGCTGTCCACGAACTGCGATCCTCTAGTCTCAGCCTCCCAAATGCTGGGATTACAAGCGTGCGCCACCATGCCCGGCTTATTCTTTATTTTGAAACAGGGTCTCCCTAAGTTACGGAAGGCCTCACTAAGTAGTTGAGGCTGTCCGCAAACCACAATCCTCCTGTCTCAGCCCCCCCCCCCCAATGCTGGGATTACAATTGTGCACCACCACGCCCCAGCTCGACCCCATACTTCTTAAATTAGTGGATACAAATTCAGGTAGCTTAACAAACTTTAACTAGAATAAACTCAATAGATTACCAACAGATTTCTCAGCAGAAATCTTGCAGGACAGAAAACAGTGAGATGAGATATTCAAAGTGCTAAACTAAAAATTTAAAAACCAGCAGTGAGGGCCGGGCGTGGTGGCGCACGCTTGTAATCCCCGCGCTTGGGAGGCAGAGACAGCCAAACTATGGAACCAGCCAAGATGTCCATCAACAGATGAATGGATTAAAATTTAAAACTATGGAACTAGCCAAACTATGGAACCAGCCAAGATGTCCATCAACAGATGAATGGATTACAAAACTGTAGGATATATACACAATGAAATTTTGCCCAGCCATAAAGGAGAACAAAATTATGGCATCTACAGGGAAATGTCACAAAAAAATAAGAAATCAGATGTGAAAATATGTGAAAACTAGGGAGAAAAGGGTAAGAGGAGGAACTCTAGAGGAAGAAGGGATCCTATAGAGGAGCAATGAAGGTGACCTATCTGAGGGGATGGAGGGGGAAGAGGGAAACTCAAGCACATGATGTACTTAAACATATCAAAGTCAATCACTAAATCAAGCATGGGAATGAGGAGGGGGAGGGAACAGGATGGGGATTGGATAAAGGCTAATTGGGTGATGTGTGCATGTATATCTCCACAAGATTTTTATTTCATTAAGATGTTTGATTACAATGCACCAAATAAAAATATATTACAAAGAAAAAAATTTAAAAACCTTGCCAACCAGAGCTGGGCATGGTGGAGCACATTTGTAATTCCAGAATTTGGGAGGCTGAGACAGGAGGATCATAGTTCACGATTTGGCAATAGTAAATTCTTTCCTAAAAGTAATTATTTTAAATGTAAATGCATTAAACTCCACAATCAAAACACATACATTGGGTGAATGTGTGTTCTCCCATATAAGTTGAAATCAAAAGAATGAAAACTTATATTTCAAGCCGGGCGTGGTGGCACACGCTTGTAATCCCAGCATTTGGGAGGCTGAGACCGGAGGATCACAGTTCCCGGACAGCCTCAGCTACTTAGTGAGGCCCTCTGCAACTCAGTGAGACCTGGTTTCAAAATAAAGAATAAAAATAAGGCAGGGGGTGTAGCTCGGAGGTTGAATGACCCTGGGTTCCATCCCCAGACCCGCAAAAAAATTATATTTCATAATGATAATTAAAAGAGAGCTGGGATATCTATACTAATAGCAGATAAAATAAACTTCAAGTAAAAAACTATTACAAGCCAGGTACTTGGGAGGTTGAGACAGGAGGATCTCAGGTCTGAGGCCAGCCTCAGTAACTTAGCAAGTCCTCAGCAACTTAGAACTTTTTTCAAGAAAAAATAAGAAATAATGATAATCATATAAATAAAATGAGCTGGGGGTATAGCTCAGAAGTAAAAAGCCCTTGGATTCAACCTCCAGTAATCCCTAACACAAAAAACACCATTACAAGGATGAATTCTCTAAAAAAGAAGTAGCAATTACAAATATTTATGCACCAAGCAACAGAGCTCCTAAATATATGAAATAAAATGGACAGACTTGAAGGAAGGAACAGATAACAACATGTAACAGTGGGACACTTCACTATCCCACCTTCTTCTCAAGTACACATGGAACACGCTCCAGGACAGAATACATGTCAGCTCACAAAGCACATCTTAACAAATTATAGGAAATTGAAATTATACAAGTAGCTGGATGTGGTGGAGCATGCCTGTAATCCCAGTACTTGGGAGGCTGAGATAGGAGGATCACAGATTTTCATCAGCCTTAGCAATTTGTCAAGTCCATCAGCAAATTACTAAAAGCCATTTTAAAATGATAAATAAAATAAAACAGGGCAAGAGTTATAGTTCATTGTAGAATGCCCATGGCTTTAATACACGAACACAAACACACACAAATTATACAAGATATATTTTCAATCTACCATAACTGAATCATGAAGAAACAACACATCTGAATAAACCTGTCAATTGAAAAGAGAAATAATAAAAAGTCACTCTCTTACACACAGAGATAAGTCTTGGGAAAACTGCTTCACTGGTGATTTATAACACTACAGATAACACCAATATTCTCAAATTTATCAATAATTTTAGGAAGAAAGAACACTTCCAATTCAAAGAACACTTCCCTATTCAATGAGGCCAGAATTATCCTCATACCAAAGCTAGGCAAAGGTACAACAAGAAAATGGCAGATCAGTATCCTTGATGAATATTAATACAAAAATCCTCACAAATTACTAGTAAACTGAATTCAACAATATAGTTGAAAGTTGTACAAAGTGTGGTGGCATACATATGTGATCTCAGTAACGAAGAGGCTGAGACAGGATCACGAGTTCAAGGCTAGTAACAGCTAATTAGACTCTATTAACACAGTGAGACCTAATTAGACTCTATTAACACAGTGAGACCCTGTTTCAAAACAAAGAATAAAAAATAAGGCCGGGGGTGTATTTTAGAGGTAGAATGCCCCTGGGTTCCATCCCCAGTACTGCAAAAAAAAAATATTGAAAATTGAAAAAGGGTAGGAGTGAAGCTCAGAGATAGAACACCCCTGAGTTTAACCCCCTGTACCAAAAACAAAAATAAAGTTGACATATAATAAACTAGTGGCATTTATTCCTGGAATACAAGGATGATTGACTACATGAAAATCAATGCAACACACCATTTTCACAAAATCAAGGACAAAACAAAATCATCCCAATTGATGCAGTAAAAACAATGGCAAAATTAAAAGCCTTTCATGTTGAAAAGCTGAAAATACTAGGAACAGAAGAAAACTGGACTCGTATCTACCCTATACTTCCCAAAATTTACCCAAACTGGATTAAAGATTTAAATGTAAGAACAAAACTCCTTAGAGAAAACATGAGAAAATCTTCATAACACTGGGTTGAGCTTTAATTTCTCAGACAAGACACCAGAAAACAAGGCAACAAAAGCAATCTTATATGAATGAGACTACATCAAACAAATTATTTTTACATAGAAGTGATTTGTTGGTTTAATGATTGAACCCAGGGGCATTCTATCTTTGAGCTACAACTCCAGCCCTACTTTATCTTTCATTTTGAAACAGGGTCTGGCTAGGCTGCAGAGGCTGCCCTTGAACTTGTGATCCTCCTTGTCTCAGTCTCCCAAGTACTGGGATTATAGGTGTGCACCTCTGTGCCAGACTAAAAGTTATTTTTAAACAAAAATACACAAGAGCAGCAAGCAGTAAATGTAAAGGCAAGAATGCATGCAGGATAATATGCACAAGCTTCTTGTTTGTTTAATTTTTGTTTAAAAAACAATACGGGTAGCTGGACGTGGTGGCGCATGCTTGTAATCATCTCAGCATTTGGGAGACTGAGCCAGGAAGATGGTAGTTCAAGGACAGCCTCAGCTACTTAGTGAGGCCCTTTGCAACTCAGTGAGACCCTGTTTCAAAATACAGAATAAAAAATAGGGCTAGGTGTGTAACTCGGAGGTAGAATGCACCTGGGTTCCATTCCCATACTGCAAAACAAACAAACAATACGATACAATACAATACAATACAATACAATACAATACAATACAATACAATACAATACAATCAGGATATGGAGAAGAGATTAACAAAATTCCATAATCAAAGTTATTTTATTTTGTCCTTTCCTTCATACCCTCTACCCACACCCCCTTCCTCCCTCCCTCCCTCTCTTCCTTTTCTTTTCCTTCCTTCCTTCCTTCCTTTCCCTCTTTCTCTCTCATTTTTTCTTTCTCTCTTTCTTTCTTTGTTGTATTGTGGTACTGGGTACTGAGTATTGAGCCCAGGAGCATTCTACCTCCAAGCTACACCCCAGTCCTATTTTATTTTTTATTTGGAAACAGGGTCTCACTAGGTTGATGAGATCTCTTTCACAACTATGTGAATGTGGTTAACACTACTAGAATGTAAACTTTAAAACTGATAAGCTTGTAACTTTTATGTTTAACATAAAATAACAAAATTTGCCATCTTAGGCATTTCTATGTACAGATAGTCCTTTAAGATCTAGTACAAGGCACTGATCCTATTTGGAGATAATCCTAAAGACCACATAAAACCTGTTTGAAGCTGGGCATGGTGGTGCACTCCTGTTATCCCAGTGCTTAAGAGGTTGACACAGGAGGACCCCAGGTTTGAGGTCGACTTCAGCAATTTGGTGAGACCCTCAGAAATTTAGTGAGACTGTTTCAAAATAAAAAAAAAATGGCTGGGGTGTAGCTCAGTGGTAGAGTGTACCTGGGTTCAATCCCCAGAACCACACACACACACACACACACACACACACACACACACACACACAAACCGATTTCAACTAATAAACAAATTCAGTGACATTGCAGAATACATTACCAACATAGAAACTATTTTTAACAAAAAAAATGTCGATTATAGAATCAGAGGCATCACAGCCAGAGATAGGACAACAGTACCCTTGCCTAGAAGATGGGCATCTGGGGTGAGACCAACTGCTTCACGGGTGCCCTGGGAGATGTGCTATTCAGTGGGTGGATGTAAAGAGGGGCTGACCCAGGGTCTTGAGGCTTCGGGGCTGCTTGTGTGCTCCTTTGTACCAGGCCAGCTTGGTTCTCTGCATCTTGGTGCCAAAAAATATTCACAAATACAAATCTAAAAGATGAATCTTGGAATGGTAACAGTAGTTGAGTAAGAACCTGTTTGTGTGCCTATTATTTATGCCGTGGCTCTGGCAACTGTCAGGAAGGATACAAAGATCACCTGCCTAATTCTTGAAGATGAAGAGCTTCTTCTTTCACGGTGGCAGAAGTCCATGCAAGAGTGTAAACAGTGATATAAAATATTGTAAACATAACAGAGCTTGTATAAAACAGAAGAAGTAAATCCAAATTTACAAGTGGGTAAAAAAGAAACTGAGGGCAGCTTCGTACAAAGTTCTCCCTCCTGCACCAAGTTATTTGTTTTTTATTGCATTCTGCCAAAACTGATCTATAGATTCAATGCAATTCCCATTAAAATACCAGCAACATTCTTCAGAGACCCAGAAAAATCAATCGTGAATTTTATATGGAGAAAGAAAAGACCCAGAATAGCCAAAGCAATTCTCAGCAATAAGAACCATGCAGGAGGCATCACAACCCCAGACTTCAAATTATACTATAGAGCAATAGTAGTAAAAACAGCATGGTACTGGCACAATAACAGATATACTGACCAGTGGATTAGAATAGAAGATACAGAAACAAACCCACACATCTTTAGTCAATTAATCTTTGACAAAGGGGAAAAACTCATACGCTGGAGAAAAGACAGCCTTTTCAACAAATGGTGCTGGGAGAACTGGCTAACCATTTGTAAAAAGATGAATCTAAACCCCTATATCTCACCTAACACAGGAATCAACTCAAGATGGATCAAAGACTTAGAAATTAGACCTGAGACTGTGAAGTTAGTAGAGGAGAGCATAGGCTCAACACTACACCATATTGGCACAGGCAGTAACTTTCTCAACAAAACCTCCAAAGCTCAGGAAATTAAAGCAAGAATTAACAAGTGGGATGGCATCAAACTAAAAAGTTTCTTCTCATCAAAGGAAACTATCAATAACCTAAAGAGGAAGCCTACAGAATGGGAAAAGATCTTTACCAGCCACCACTCTGATAGGGGGCTAATATCCAGAATATACAAAGAGCTCAAAAGACTCTACACTAGCAAAACAAACAACCCAATCAAGAAATGGGCAAATGAACTAAATAGACAAAAGAAGAGATACAAAGGGCCAATAGATACATGAAAAGACGTTCTACATCATTGGCCATTAGGGAGATGCAAATCAAAACTACACTGAGATTCCATCTAACCCCAGTCAGAGTGTCAAGCATAAAGAAATCAAACAACAACAAATGCTGGCGAGGATGTGGGGAAAGAGGAACTCTTTTACACTGTTGGTGGGAGTGCAAATTAGTTCAGCCACTATGGAGAACTGTGTGGAGATTCCTAAGAAAGCTAGGAATAGATCCACCATACGATCCAGCTCTACCACTCCTGGGTATTTTTCCAAAGGGGTTGAATTCAGAGAAATACAGCAACATATGCATACCTATGTTCATAGCAGCACAATTTGTAATAGCCAAAATATGGAACCAACCCAGATCACCATCAACAGATGAATGGATAGCAAAACTGTGGGAAATACACACAATGGAATTCTACTCAGCCATAAAAAAGAACAAAATCATATAATTTACAAGAAGATGAGTGTTTTTGCACATGAGTTGGGGAGGGCTTCTTTTTTATTTTAATAGTCATTTCCTCCCTGCACAGGATCATGTTGATGGGGTAGGAATGTCTTACATGGTGGCCTTCCTAGTAGCAGTGCGAGTTGACATTCAACTGCTTTGAACTATTCAGGCTAATTTTATACTAGACTTTGAAAACTAGAGTCTAAAGAAACACCCCGAAAGGTAATTTTTTGATATCTCATACTTTGAAACATATCAGAAAGGCATTGGGGTTTAGGGGTTTAGTTGGTTGTGGGAGGAGTAGTTCCACCTAATAATAGAATGCCTGGTCTCATTAACCTCTTGTTGAAAAATCATACTGGTGTGTATTAAGTTGTCTTTTTATGGTCTTTCTAATGTATGTCTCTTCCCTAACAATTCTGAGAATGAAATGGTCACCACAGATACACTCTCATTGGCAAGGAAGCTGCTTGCGTCTATTCCTAGTTTGATCTTGGATGTAAGAACCAAGTCAGTACATGTCAAATTCAGTGTTTCTGCCTTAAGAATGGATGTCCTACAGTGGAATAGTATATAAATGACCCAAGGCAGTGACTTCAGCTTTATATCTAGTATTAGTTTTAACGTTATTTACATTTATTTAAACTTTTAGATCAGATTGTTTGCTATTGCTCTGTGTGAAAATACATATCTTTCAGTACACTATATTTTTAACTTTTCCATAAGCTGATTTGATTGATTTTATCAATGGAAGCACACCCTGTTTGCAGCGACAATTAACCTTGGTTTATAAGCCCTGCCCTGAGGAAATGAAGCCGCTTTATTCTTTTTCACTATTCTGTTTCCAGAGAGGAAAGCCTTTACAATTACCTACACTTCTATAGGGAAAAGAATACTTGTTTTAAGAGGTGTGATAGAAAAAGGAATCTGTCATCTTTATGAAACGTTAACTTGGTTCAGGTCTAGAAATGAGACTCAGGACAAGATGTTCCAGCTCCAGCACTGAGTTGTTCACCAAAAGAAGAGTCCTAGCACCAAAACTGGTTAGTGTGAGGTGTTCCAGCTAAGGTGAACTTATCTTGGGAGTTTTGTAATATGAATCACAGTCTTCTAATCTATTCAAATGTTCCTGTTTTTTATTTTATTTTATATTTTTGGTGGTACTGGGGATGGAACCCAGAGGCTTTCTACCTCTGGGCTATACTCCCAGACCTGTTTTATACTTTATTTGGAAACAGGGTCTCACTAAGTTGCTGAAAGCCTCACTAAGTAGCTGAGGCTGGCTTTGAACCTGTGCAGTCCTCCTGTCTCAGCCTCCCAAGCGCTGGGATTACAAGCGTGTGTCACCACGCCCAGCTGTTCCTGTTTTTTAACCTGGGCTACTGACTCACAGGAGCAGCCATCAGTAGGCTATTTCTTGGTAAATAACCAGGAGCATCTTATCTGTGCTTCTCCACAGTTCAGCAGCTCAGCACACAAATGATTTTATTTTGTTATATTCACTTTCATCTACAGCATTTGGAATTTAAAAGTAGTGTGCAGGTTCTTGCTAGAAATAAACCACAGTCTTAGGCCACTACTAACAATCAGCAAATAAAATTCTGGACCTGAGATTCCTTGTAGTCCAGTTGTAACTGAGGTTGAGAGAGAAAGAAATGTGTTATTTAGAAAATCTCACACAAGTCAGGTCTGTCTCTACAGTTAAGATGGAGAAAAGAGTCCTGATCTCTAAGATAACTCTTATGGCAAAAATCTGGTCATTAATACACTTGCCATCAGCTGAACAGGATGTGTTTTCTGCTGTTGTATCTGAGTGAAACATGTCTTTCCTGGTGGGTTAAACAGTAATAACAGTGTTGAAGACCAAAAGCTTCTGGTTCCCACATTTGTTTTAAACACCGGGCAGGGGTTAGGGAGAGCATCAGCTTTGGAAGGTGTGACTCATGTGAATGGAGACGGCAGCCTACCATTTCAGTGCGCCTCTGCCTAACACATGAACTACAGCCAACTATTGTATTGCCCTGACCACAGCAATAGCGCGTTACCCATCACCAGCATTTGTACAGAGCAGGGAATTCTAATTTTAGTCAGCTGGCCATCATTGTGTGCATGAGGAGATTCTGCACCCAAGGGGGCTGCAGGATGCCGTTTCCTAGGGACATTCTACCTCCAAGCTACACCCCTAGGCCTTTCCCTTTTTATTTTAAAACAGGGTCTTGCTAAGTTGCTGAGGCCTTCCATAAGTTTCTGAGGCTGGCTTCGGACCTGCAATCCTCCTGTCTCAGCCTCCTAAATACTAAATACAGGTGTGTTCCACCATGCTCATCTTTGTATCACACTTTCTGATTTCAAATTACACTACAAATCTGTGGAAGTCAAAAAGTATGGTACTGGCATAAAAACAGGCACATAGAAAAGTGAAACAATGTAGATGAAGGAAATAATACCATGTGTACATACAGTAAACTCATTTTTGACATGAGAACCAAGAATATATAATGGGAAATGGGTAGTTTTCAATAAATGATGCTGGGGAAATGGAATATCCATGTGCAAAAGAATGAAATGAAATATTTATCTTACACCATATATAAAAATCAACTTGGTGGATGTGGTGGGGCATGCTTGTCACTCCATGCTTGGGAAGCTGAGAGAGGATTGCAGGTTTGTAGCCAGCCTCAGCTACTTAGTGAGGCCCTTCGCAACTTAGTGAGACCCTGTTTCAAAATAAAGAATAAAAACAGGTCTTGTGGGTGTAGCTCAAAGGTAGAATGACCCTGGGTTCAATTCCCAGTTCTGCAGAAAACCCTCAAAATACATAAAAGACTTAAACATGTGACCTGGAAGACACTCCTTCATACTGGTCTTGGCAGTGACTTTTTTTTGATATGACACCAGGAACACAGACAACAAAGGCAAAAATAAACAAGTGGATGACATCAATACAAAAAGCTGCATAGCAAAGGAAACAGTCAGTAAAATGAAAAAGTAGCTAGTGTGGTGGCCACACCTGAAATTCCAGCACTTAAAGTCTGAGATGAGGATCTCAGTTTCAAGGCCAGCCTTAGCAGCTTGTCGAGGCCCTGTCTCAAAATAAAAAGGGCCAGGAGCAGAGCTCAGAGGTAGAATAAACCTGGAAGGAGGAGGGAGGAGAGGAGGTGGGGGAAGAGGAGGAGGAGGAAGAGAAGGCCATTGTAGCCATATGCCACCAGGTGAATGAATCTGTGGAGCATTATGATAAGTGAAGTAAGCCAGACACAGAAAAACACTTACATGATCTGTTTTATCTGTGAAATCCAAATAAATTGAATTCATAGAAGCAGAGGGTAGATTAGTAGTGAAGGGGGAAGAGGGGAACAGGGAGGAGTTGCCCAAAGGGTACAAAGTGTTGGTTCTGTAGAATGAGTAATTTCCAGATCTCTAATGTATAGCATGGCAACTATTGTTAATAAAACTATACTGGACACTTGGAATTTGCTAAAAGGGTTGATTCTAAATGTTCTTACCACAAGAAAAAGGTTAGGTATACAAAAAGATGTCTGTATTAATCAGCTTGACTGCAGCAATCAGTTCTCTGTTTATATGTATATTAAAATATCACAATGTACACTTCATATATATATAATTTCAATTCAAAACATAAGCTTTGGCTGGGCGTGGTGGCACACGCTTGTAATCCCAGTATTTGGGAGGCTGAGACTGGAGGTATAGCAGGCTTTCAACCACCTGCCTCAACTTAGTGAAACCCTGTTTCAAAATAAAGAATAAAAGGCCAGGCGTGGTGGCACACACTTGTAATCCCCACGCATGGGAGGCAGAGACAGGAGGATCATGCAGGTTCGAAGCCAGCCACGCTGTTAAGAGACTCTGTTTCCAAATTTTAAAAAGTATAAAATAGGTCAGGGAGTGTAGCCCAGAGGTAGAAGGGTTTCCAGGAACCCCAGTACCACCAAAAAGAAAGAAAAGAAAAGAAAAGAAAAGAAAGAAAGAAAGAAAGAAAGAAAGAAAGAAAGAAAGAAAAGAAAGAAGGGAAGGAGGGAAGGAAGGAAGGAAGGAAGGAAAGAAGGTAGGGTTGGCGTGTATCTCAGAGGTAGAATGCCCCTGGGTTCCATCCCCAGTACCATAAAGAACAAACAAAAACCAAAAAGAAACATCAGTTTCATGTTATGTGTTTTAAAAAATTTTTATTGGTGCATTGTAATAGTACCTTAGAGTGAGATTCATAGTGATGCTCTCATATACATATATTATGCTTTTTAATCACAATAATAATTAAAGAAAAAGCAGTCAAAATTTCATGTGCAAAATGCAGATACAGGACTGCCAGTTGGAGAAGTCTTTCTTTCTGTAGTTCCAGGGACTATTGTAAAATGGAGAAGATAAATATCTAAATGTCCACAGTTCAAGCCTTAGATTTAAAATGATGAAATTATATTTTTTTCTCCAGTTAACAATGAAGATATTTGCAGGTCAGGAAATGAAAAGTAAGTTGACTGAAGCCCTGAAACTACTTAGGGAATAAAGAGATGACAAACTCAGGACTTGCCTGGCTCCTGAACAAAATACTCTGACATTTATTGAGTGTATACTAAGTTCTTTAATTTATGTTATCTCTTTTACTTATTATGAAAAAACTCGAAATGGTAGAATAGTGCAAATATTCACAATGTACTTATAAGCAAATTACTGTTATTAACAAAGTTATCTTAATCCAAACAAAGGTGCTGTAAATCTGGGCAGGGCTGCATGTGCCTATAGTCCCAGACACTTGGCAACTAGGAGAATCACTTGAGCCCAGGAGCTCAAGGCCAGCCTGGGCAACATAGTAAGACCCCCTTACAAAATGGGAAAAAGGCAAAATAAAGGAACTGTACCATTAGCAGGAACAGTTGTAATTTCCTAAGCAACTGGTTTGTTAGCATTTTATGGTTATTGTAGATTATGCAACTGCTTATGTTTTCTTCTTTAAGCTGCTAGATAGCTTAGAGATGTGTTTGTGGTTCAGAGAAGGCTATTCTGTCTGTTTTAATTTTTTAGTAATTTTCTGTCTTAATTTTTTCAAATGTTATTCATTGTATGAATGCATTTGACACAAAGCAAAACAAAATTGTGGCACTAGGAATTGAACCCAGGGGCATTCTACCTCCAAGCTACATCCCCAGCCCTATTTTATTTTTATTTTGAAACAGTGTCTCATTGAGGTTGACAAAAGCTTCAGTATTTGCTGAGGCTGTCCTTGAACCCATGATCCTCCTGTCTCAGCCTCCCAAGTACTGGATTACAAGCTTGTGCCACCAAAAGATTATATGTAAAATGTATTTTACTCATATATAATCCAAGAAATATTATTTAAATAGAAACAATGAGATTTTTTAAGCTAGAAACACTTATGATTTTATATTCCGTGTTATGGCACACACACACACACACACACACACACACACACACTCAGAACATTTGAAGCTGGGCATGGTGGCTCACACCTGTAATCCCAGTATTTGGGAAGCTGAGACAGGAGAATTTCAGGTTCTCAGCCAGCCTCAGCAACTTAGAAAGACCTTCAGTAATATAGCAAGACCCTGTTTCAAAATTTAAAAATAATTAAAAAGAGCTAGGGATGTAGCTCGAATGCACAAATGTCCCTGGAGTTCAATCCCTAGCATTATGAAAATAAATAATAATAATACCATGCATTATTAGTTGCATTTACTGTCTATTTAGTACTCTGTGTGTGCATGAGTGTGAATTTAGAACTAGGTGATATGATCCTATGTGTAAACACATGAATCCATTACCAGAGTGAAGATACAGAGTAGTTCCAGCAACACAAGCACCCAATCTATTGTTTTCTAACTATGCCTGCTTTCCTCTTACCTGCTTTCTACCTCCCCACTTTCACCCCTAGCAACCACTTACCTTTTCTCCTTTTCTGTAATTTTGCATTTCAAGGATCTTATATACTCACAATCATGGATTCTGTAACCTTTATAATAGGATTTTGCATTCATCACAATGCTCTAAAGATTTATTTAAATCGTATATATCAATAGTTCATTCCTTTCATTGCTGAATGGTATTATATTATGTGAATATATGACAGAATTTTTAACCATTTATTCAGCTTTAATTCCATGATTTGGCACTATGACCTCTGCCTTGTTTGTTTGTTTGTCATTTTTGTACTGATGATTGATCCCAGGAGCACTCTAGATCTGAGTTACACCCCTAGCTCCCTTTTTATTATTATTATTTTTTTGTGGTACTGGAGGTGGAACCCAGGGGCTTTTTTATCTCCTTTTTATACTCCCAGACCTATTTTATACTTTATTTGGAAATAGGGTGTCACTAAGTTGCTGAGAGCCTCACTAAGTAGCTGAGGCTGGCTTAGAACCTGTGTGATCCTCCTGTCTCAGCCTCCCAAGCGCGGGGATTACAAGCGTGCACCACCACGCCCGGCCTCCTTTTTATTATTTTTGAAACAGGTTTTTGCTAAGTTGCTGAGCATCTTGCTAAATTGCAATGCCTGGCCTCAAACCTGGGATCCTCTGGTCTCAGCTTTCCAAGTACTGGGGTACCCCGGTTATCCTTTGGTTGTTTTAATAATATTGAAACATGTTTACCACTGCCGTTTTTTGTTTATCTCTCCCTCTATCAAATATACCTAACAAGACTGAAACAAACATCCTCATGCTTCCTGCTTCTTGAATTCAAATATCCTCATGTTCCCCACTTGCACCTGAACATCAGAACATTGCTTGTAACATAGTTTTTAATTTAGCACAGTAATGCTGACTGTTCTTGTTTAAAATTTATTGCCATAAAGTTCAAACATGTACTCAGTGTTCCTTCATGGTCACACCTCAGTTTCTGAGTAAACTTACTTTACCATTCCTGGAGAAGAGTATTTCAAATCTCATCCCCTCTCCTCAGATTCCTCAAACACTTGCTCTCACTTTAGGTGAACTAACTTCAGAAATTCCTGAGAAAATATATGCAATGAAACCAGAAGTACCTCATTTCCTCACAGCCAGATCTACTACCACACCTGCACCTCTGTGTGTGTGTGTGTGTGTGTGTGTGTGTGTGTGTGTGTGTGTGTTGCAGGGATTTGAACTCAGTCAGGGGCATTCTACCTCCGAGCCACACCTCCAGCCCTTTTTAGTTTTTGTTTGGAAACAAGGTCTCTCTAGGTTGCTGAGAGTTGTTTGTATTTTGCTAAAGCTGGCCTCAAAGGATTACAGTCATGTGCCAAGATACCCAGCTTATGTATTATAGTATAGTATAGTATATTGATTTATTTTTGTTGTTGTTGTTACTGGGGATTGAATCCAGCAGCATTTTACTTCTGAGCACTTTTTATGTTTTATTTTGAAACAGGGTCTTGCTAAATTGCTGACTGAGGCTGTCCTTGAACCTGTGATCCTCCTGTCGCAGCCTCTCAAGTACTTAAATTGCAGGCATATGCTAACACACTCACATGCCTTTCTTTCTGTTGCAAAGGAAGAAGTGTCCCTCTCACTGCCTATAACTATCTCTTCACCCTTCAATTTGTATCCCATCACATGCTCTCCATTGTATGCCTGTACGACATTTCATTCATTCATCACCAGATGATACTTGGATTATTCTCAGTTTGGGACCATCAAGAATAATGCTGCTGTGGACATTTATGTACATTTTTGAGGACTTACGTTTTCACATTTGTGGGGTAGAGGAAGGACTGTGTAGTTGCATGATAAATGTTTAACAGTATAAGGCACTACTGCACTGTTTTCTAAAGTGATTATGCCATTTTTCTTTCTCACTAGCAATGTATACGGGTTACAGTTGTTCCACAGAAATACCCATATCCAGCCCCTACTACAATTCCCATATCATCGAAGGGATTAAAAAGCTAAGAAGGACTTGTGAAGGTCACAGTCTGGGGCATGAGCTAACTGGGGATCTAGTCATAGCATTTAGAATACATCCTTCCTCTTCACCCGCACATCACCACTACATTAGTAATACTTGCATACCCACGTTTATGGCAGCAGAATTCATGATAGTCCAATCTGGATATAGACTAGGTGCCTGTCAATAGACGAATGGATAAATAAATGTGGTATATACAACACACAATGGAGTATTAGTCATAAAAAAGAAAGAAATTAGGTCATTTGTAGGAAAGTGGGTAAAAATTGAGAACATCATGCTAAGTGAGATCATAAAGTTTTGTATGTTTCTTCTTGTGTTATGAAGTTAGAGAGAAAACAGGAAGCAAAGAAGATTTCAGATAAAAGAGGAAGGAGATAAATGGTGGAAGGGGATGGGGGCTGGAGAGTGGGCAGTAAAAAAAAAGGGAGACTTGAGGAAGGAAACAGCTTCAATAATGTTATGTCCATATATGAAGGTACCACTACCAGTCTCACTAACATGTATGTGAGGGGACCTGGAGGAAAAATAGGAGAGGGGAGTAACTTTAAAGTGGAAAGGTCGGGAGGTTTGAACCACAAAATGGAACTGGAGCTGGAGTAGGCAGTGGACAGGATTCCACCCGAGACCAGAAAATGGCAGTGAATGTATACTTGACATCAGTCACCAGTGATAACCTAAGTCAACATGACATGCTGGCCTGGATCAATGAGCCTCTGCAGTTGAATCTGACAAAGACTGAACAGTTATGCTGAGGGGCTGCCTACTGCCAGTTTATGGACATGCTGTTCCCTGGTTCCATTGCCTTGAAGAAAGTGAAATTCCAAGCTAAACTAGAACACAAATATATCCAGAACTTCAAAATACTACAAGCAGATTTTAGGAGAATGGGAGTTGACAAAATAATTCCCCCAGAAATTAGTAAAAGGAAAGTTTCAGGACAATTTTGATTTGTTCAGTGGTTTAAAACTGTTTTTGAGCAAACTATGATGGAAAAGTCTATGATCCTGTAGCTTCCAGACAAGGTCAAGAAACTACAGTGGCTCCCTCCCTTTTTGATCCAGCTCTGAATAAACCAAAGAAACCTCTTAGCTCTAGCAGTGCAGCTCCTCAGAGACCCATTTCAACACAGAGAACTACTGAGACTGCTAAGGCTGGCCCAGGAGTGGCACGGAAGAATCCTGGTGCAGGCAGTGGGGAGGGTGATGCAGCTGAATTGATGCAGCAGGTCAGTGTATTGAAACTCACTGTTGAAGACTTGGGGAAAGAGAGAATTCTACTTCGGAAAGCTAAGGAACATTGAGTTGATTTGCCAGGAGAATGAGGGGGAGGATGACCCTGTATTACAGAGGATTTTAGACATTCTGTATGCCACAGTGATACCTGATGAGGGGGGCCCACGGGAGGAACAAGCAGCATCCAGATTCTTCACTCCAAATCATGTGCTTAACTGTAAAATACTCCCTTCCATTATTCTTACAGGATTCACCAGTTTCTTTTTATGAGCAAAATGTACCTCTTCTTAAAAGTGCACTTTGCAGAAGATTCATTTGTTTTCCAATAATTTTGAGTTAGGAACTTTTACCATGTAGCAGAGCAGTATTAACATCTAATTGTTTCACCTGGGAAACAAAGAGGCTGGCCATGTTCCTTACCATGGGCGTGCTGGTTACACTGATTGCTGGAGACGTGTTTTTATGTAATACACTGAGGTGGCAACTTCAGTAGAGAAATGTAAAGACTGAATTGAGTTTTAAGCTAATGTGAAATCTTGGCAGAGAACATTTTAATAAATAAATGCCTTACGAGTATTTAAGATACGCTTCCATGTTTCAAAATATAAAGTGTAATGTGACAGGAGATCTTATGTCTCTGACATTGATTCTGGGGAGGAAGGGCCAGACTTTGGAACATTTGGAACCTGCTGCCACAGGGCTCGCAGGGCTGCCTGAATCCTCCAAGGCCTAAAAGGAAAGTTTGATCAACTACATCTAAAAGCAAGCAGCAAGGTTGCCTCAATGAATAGAGGGGGTATTTTAGCCCTGAGATGTTTGAGTTAAAGAATGCTTCATTGAGCATTTCTCTGATGATTTTTTTTCATTTATTCCTGAAATTTCTATGTGTTGTGTTTTGGGGAGAAAAGAGATGTGTCTAGGATTTTAACCTAACAACTACTTTTGAAGATTTGCCCGCGTCTTTGGAATTCGAATGGGGGTTGTGTCCCATTTTACTATCTTGCATTTACATTTAGTGCATTTCTCTTCTCCACTCCCCTTGCCCACTGGGGACCCCTCTTTGGCTCCTTGAGTTTGCTGCATAACATTGGAAGCGCAGCAGGCAGATGAGCATGCTGCATGTTTTTGCTGGACCTCTAGCAAAGGGAGTGACCAGTGAAGGCCATTGTAACCTTGGGGTGTTTCCGGTATCTGCTATCCACAGCTCTCCATTGTTAACAGGATACTTTGTCAGTGCACTAATCTCTTTGGAGATAAAATTCACTAGTATGTTACCAAATGTTCAATTTCTTTTGCAGAAAATACAGTACCATATCTGAGTTACTAATATTTAAAGTATTTCATTCCTTAACTCTCCCTCATTGTGTTGTCCACAGCCTCTTCAGTTCCTTTTTTGGAAGAATTCTTCAAAATGTATGTTACCCACTACTGAGATTGTTCAGCCCCGATATTTTTCTATTGATTTGTTTATGGTGGTTGCTCGTCCTAAAATGTGTGTAGAAAACAGATATTTTATGATAAAATTGCTGTGCAGCGCATGCTTTGTGTGGAATTCAGAGAAAAACACAGATTCATTAATAACAATGCCCAAAATGCAAGTAACTAGCCATTGTTCAGATGATGGTGCTATTTCTCTTTTGTGGCCTTTTAGACTTTTGTTGCCCCCAAATTCTATTTTATTGGGAACCTGTTTTCTACCTGGTATTTCTTGGCAGGGTTTTTTTTTTCTATTTTCAAGCAATTTATAGATAAAATTCTGTATTTCAAGAGTGAAAAAAATAGCCGAGCATAGTGGCACACACTTGTAATCCCAGTGTTTGGGAGGCTGAGACAAGAAGATCTGGGTTCATGGCCAGTCTCAGGTACTTAGTGAGGCCCTCTGCAACTTATAGAAACCTTGTTTCAAAACAAAGAATTAAAAATTGGGGCTGGGGTGTAGGTCAGTGGTAGAATACCCATGGACTCAATCCCCAGCACCACAAACAAAGAGTGGAAAAAATAAAGTGGAGAGACCTGGCAAATATTATCTCAGCCAGGAAATTGAAGCTAAATGATCAACTATGTCATGTTGACATGTGTTGAGAGCGGCACTCCTCTCTGTGGTCTTCTTTCCCCAAACCCATAACATCAGGCTAACCAGGAAGAAAACTGTAGAAAAACCCAGACTGGATGCTCCTCAAAATTGTAAAAACCATCAAATGCATGGAAAGCCTGAGAAACTGTCACTGCTTGGAGTACCCTGAGGAAACATAATAGCCGAATGTAGTGTGCTACACAACATCCTATATGAGATCCTAGGGCAGAAAATGACATTAGATAAAAGACTAATGAAACAAAAAAATGTACATTTTAGTTTCTATTAATGCGTTGATATTAGCATGAAAAATGTAGGGCAATAATGTAAGTTATTAAAAGTGATGGAAAGCCCATTAGGAGGACTGACAACATTCTGTCTTTGTATTTTTTTATAAATCTAAAGAGATTCTAATATAGAAAGTTCATTTAAAAATACACCAAGAGCTGTGTGCACATATGTTTGGGTCACAGTGACCACACTATGATGTATAATTGCAGTGCACTCATAAAATTATTTTTAAAAGTTCATTTCAAAAAATAGGCATAGCATTTGAATAGGCACTTCAAAAAAGGGATGAAATAATAGTCAGTAGGCACATGAATAGTTGTTCATCCTTACTCATCAGGGAAAAGTGAATTCAAAACATAATGAGATACCCCTACATACTCACCCATACCAATCAAATAAATAATTTGGGGGACACTGGAGAATTGAACCTAGGGGCATTCTACCTCTGAGCTATACCCCCAGTCCTATTTTATTTTTTATTTTGAAACAGGGTTTCACTAACTTGCTGAGGCTGGCTTCAAACTTGTGATTGTTCTGTCTTGGATTCCCCAGTCCTGGGAGTACAGGTATGCATCACTATGCCTGGCTCAAATGAATACATTTTAAAGACTGGCCGAGTCTGGTGGCACACTCCTGTAATCTCTGTACTTGGGAGACTGAGACAGGAGGATCACATGTTCGAGGACAGCCTCAGCAAATAGCGAGATTCACATCAACCTAACAAGACCCTGTTTCCAAATAAGAAATAAAAATATTGAGTTGGGAGTGTACCTCAAAGGTAGAGGCCTTTGGGTTCAGTCCCTGGTAAACACACACACACACACACACACACACACACACACACACACACACAATTTAAAGACTGAAAGACAATAGGAAACTAGGAAACAAAAGGGACTTCAGGTAAATGATGAGAGAGACCAGGGGAATAGTAGAAGGAGATTTGAGGAGGATGGTGAAGAGGGGAAAAGGAAATCCAAGGAAGGAAACAGCTCAAATAATGTTATGTCCATATATAACATTATCACTACCAAACTCACCAACATTAACCAGGATGGGGGAAGCTGGGGGAGGGAAGAACGAGGAGAGAAACATACCACACATGTACATTTGTATCACTTCGAGCCTTACTATGATGTGTGATTACAATGCACCAATAAAATCATTTTAAAAATCCAGGTGTAGTAGCCCAGACCTATAATCTCAGTACTTGGGAGGCTGAGATAGGAGGATCGCAGATTTCAGGTCAGCCTCAGCAACTCAGTGAGACCCTCAACAATTTAGCAAGAGCTGTTTCAAAATAAAAAAATAAAACATGGCTGGGGGTATAGCTCAGAAGTAGAATGCCCTGTGTTCAATCCCCAGAGCCACGCACAAAAACTTTTTTAACAAAAATAAGGATGGAAGCCGGGTGTGGTGGCGCATGCTTGTAATCCCAGCATTACGGACAGCCTCAGCTACTTAGCGAGGCCCTTCACAACTCAAGTAAGACCCTGTTTTAAAGAAAAAAAAAAGACTAAACAAATGGGCTAGGGGGTGTAGCTCAGAGGTAAAATACTTTTGGGCTTCATCCCCAGTACTGCAAATAAAATAAAATAAAGATGAACAACATGAAGTGTGGAAGAAGATAAAGATTAGTTGTTTCCCTTAAGAACAGGTAAGTAACAGAATGCTCTTGAAAGTATTTCAAAATGATTACATCTCCCCTAAATATATTTCAAAATGGATTGAATTTCTGGTATCTTTGCTGTGAGCCCTGGAGGATCTCTGATCTTCCCATGTGAAACAGGAAAGAGAGGTGAAACTCAAAAAATGCGAAAATGCGGACACTGCCCTAGTGCTCCATCCCTTGAAAGTTTTTTTTGTTTGTTTTTGTTTTTTAGGGGATCATACTGGGGATTGAATTCAGGATTGTATCTTTGAGCTATATCCCCAGCCCTATTTTCTATTCTTCATTTTGAAACAAGGTTCAGTTAAGTTGCTGAGGCTGGCCTCAAAACTGCAATCCTACTGTCTCAGCTTCCCGAGTGTTGGGATTCCAAGCGTGCATCACTGCACCTGATCCCTCTTTCACTTCTGAAGGAACTTTTCACTGGATGTTAACTTCTAAATTGGCTATGTTTTTAATTTCAACATTTAAAAGATTTGCCTCATCTGTTGTCTTGTTGACATTTGCTATAGTATGGATGCTTTGCCCGCCCCAGCCCGATTCATGTTGAAATTTAGTCCTGATGCAATAGTTTTAAAGAGGTAACCTTGAGAGATGATTAGATCTCTGCTCTCAGGAATGAATTGGTGCTCTTATAAAAGAGCTGTAGGAAACTAGCTGGGGCCCTTTTGCCCTTCCAGTTCATCTGCATGTAAGGATACAGTGTTCAGCCATCTGAAGGTCATAACAACAAGGCACCACTATGGAAGGACTGATCAGAAAGCGAGCCTATGTGGCGACTTGATCTTAGGCTTCCAGCATCTAGAACTGTAGAAAGTAAATTTCTACTCTCTATAAGTCACCCAATCTCAAGAATTTTGTTATAGTAGCACTGATGGACTAAGACAGTATTGTCTTTGCCAAATGATCAGCTGTTATTCTTATTATGGGGTCCTTCCTAGGCAGGGTGTTTTTTAAACACTGACTTCCTTCAATATGTTCATTTTATCTTTGGTTTTCTGCTTTATTTTCTCTTTCTGTGGTACTGGGGATTGGACCCAGAGGTACTTTACTCCCAGCCCTTTTTATTTGTTTATTTAATTTTTTGCAGTACTGAGGATGGAACCCAGGAGCATTCTACCTCTGAGCTATACCCCAGACTTATATTCTTATTCTTTAAATTTTTTTATTCTTTATTTTTGAAACAAGGTCTCACTAAGTTGCAGAAAGCCTCACTAAGTAGGTGAGGTTGGCTGAGAACCCGTGATCCTCCTGTCTCAGACTACCAAGTACTGGTATACAAGTGTGCACCACCATGCCCAGATCCTTTTAAAATATTTTATTTCAAAATAGGGTCTTGTTAAGTTCCCAAGGGCCTTGCCAAGTTGCTGAGGCTGGCCTCGAACCTACAATCACTTGTCTCAGCCTCCTAAGGTACTGGTATTACAGGCTCGCCCCAGGACGTCGGACTTGGAATATAAAAATCTTAACCATAATTGAACAATTGCTAGAAGTTCAGTATTGACAAGCTTTAAATTAAAAACTCCAGGACAGAATGATAGGACCCCATCACAATTTTGTGAAACTTATGTCCAGAAACTTTCCATGTTCTCACAGTGAATATTGGAGAAAATTCTACTCCTGTTTTAGCAAGAGGAGAAAAAAAAGAACCATTTTCAAATATACTGTGATACATGCGTATGTGTTAATAGCAGCACAAATCACAATAGTCAAATTATGGAACCAATCTAGGTGTCCATCAACAGATGAATGGATAAAGAAAATGTGGTCTAAACACAGGATGGGATTTTACTCAGACATAAAAAGAATGAAATTATGTCATTTGCAGGAAAATGGATAGAACGAGAGATTATTATGCAGAGATCAGCCAGTCTCAGAAAATCAAGGGTCATATTTTTTTTCTCATATGTGGAAGCTAGAGAGAAAATGGGAAATAAAAAGAACTTCAGAGGAGAGGGACCAGTAGAATAATAGGAAGGGCTTGGGAGAGGGAAGTGGGGAAGGGAAAGGAGAATTGATGAAGAAAATAGTTTAAATAATGCTATGTCCATATGGGAAGGTATCATTACCAATTTCACTAACACATATGGGGAAAGTGGAGGGAGCGGGGTGGAAACACACCAAGTGGTGTGTGCACATATGTTTGTATTACTATAAACCTCACTATGCTGTATAATTATAATCCACCATAAAGTGTGTGTGTGTGTGTGTGTGTGTGTGTGTGTGTGTGTGTGTGTGTGATTAAGCCCAGGGCAGTCTAGGGCAGAGCTACACCTCAGCCCTATTTTATTTTGAAACAGGGTCTCACTAAGTTGCTGAGGCTAGCCTTAAACCTAAGATTCTCCTGTCTCAGCCTCCCAAGATAACAGCAGTTCTAGGACAGAGGTAGGCAGAAGGGATATTTGGGAGTGGGGGTGTTACTGGGGTTCCTGGAAGCCCTCCTTCCTCCGGGCTACACTCCCAGACCTATTTTATATTTTTGAAACAGGGTCTCTTATGCCAGCGCGGCTGGCTTCGAACCTGCGCTATCCTCCTGTCTCCGCCTCCCAAGCGCGGGGATTACAAGCGTGCGCCACCACGCTGGGCCGGAAGGGATATTAAAATAAGGAATGCAGTACTACTGAGTAATGCAACACAGATGAGCCTGAAAAACACATGCTAAATTTAAAAAGCCAGACACAAATGCCACATATTGTACAATTCCATTTTTATGGATTATCCAGAGTAGATAAATCTGTAGAGTCAAAAAGCAGATTAGTGTTTGCCAGGGACTAAGGGAGGGGAGAATGGGGAGGGATTGTTGAGTGGGTACGGGGTTTCTTTTTGGTGTGATAGAAATGTTTTGGAACTAGGTCAAAATGCTGGTTGTAAGGCCGGGCGTGGTGGCGCACGCTTGTAATCTCAGCATTCGGGAGGCGGAGACCGGAGGATCGCGGTTAGCAGACAGCCTCAGCTATTTAGCGAGGGCCTTCACAACACAGTGAGACCATTTCAAAAAGACTAAAAAATAGGGCTGGGGTTGTAGCTCGGAGGTACAATGCCCTTGAGTTCCATCCCTGGTACCTCAAAAAAAAAAAAAGTGCTGGTTGTACAACATTGTCAATATTCTAAATGCCTGTGTATTATAGACTTTAAAATCATTAATTATATATTTTGTAAATTTTTCTTCATTAAAAATTTTGATGAATAATATGTGAAAAACTCCCAATTCTGCTATTACCAAATCCACAGTACCTAGGTTTTCACACTCCAGTTAATTGCAAACCCATTCCTTCTATTTGCTCGTCCCAAACCTTGCAGTCATCCTTCATATCTAATCCATAAGCAAATAACAGGAGTTTACATTTCTAAATATACCCAGAATGTGACAATGTTTCACCATAGCCACAACTAACATTCTTGTCTAAAATACTCTTATCTATTTGCTAGATTTTCACAACTGCTTATCAATTGGCTTCAATCTTTCTCCCTCTACAGTCCTTCTCGGTACGGCAGCCAGAGCGATCCCATTGAAACGTGTTACATAGAGCTTGACGTGGTGTGACACGCCTGTAATCCCAGGACTTGAGAGGCTGAGACAGGAGGATCATAGGTTCAAGAAGCAGCCACAGCAATTTGTCATGGCCCTCAACAACTTAGTGAGACACAGTTTCAAAAAATAAAAAACGCTGAGGTGTAGTTTAGAGATGGAATGCCCTTGGGTTCAATCCCCAGTGTCAAAAACAAAACATACACAGACAACTATTCTATACAGTGTGATTCTTCTAAACCCTTCAATAGCAGAGTGCAGTCCTGCCCACCTGTGATCCTAGTACTTGGGAGAATGAGACAGGAAGATCGCAGGTTCGAGGCCAGACTTGACAATGAGACCCTGTTTCAAAATAAAAGGTAAGAGTTGGGCGTGGTGGCAAACGCTTGTACTCCCAACATTTGGGAGGACTGTGGTTCGAGGACAGCCTCAACTATTTAGTGAAGCCCTTTGCAATTCAGTGAGACCCTGTTTCAAACAAAGAATAAAAATTAGGGCTGGGAGTATAGCTCAGAGGTAAAATGCCCCTGGGTTTGGTCCCTAGAAACACACACACATGCACGCACACACACACGCACACACGCACGCACGCACACACACACACACACACACACACAGACAAAATGGGAAATGGGCTAGGATTATAGATCAGAAGTCAAGTGTCCCTGGGTTCAGTCCCAATACAAACACACACACACACACACACACACACACACACACACACACACACACACAATGCTTCAATAATTTTCAACCTTTTTGTAGTTAAATCTAAGGTTTTAGAGTAACCTGCACGGCTCCCCATGGTTTGAATTCCACCAAGACATCTGGCCTTATCTCCTCTTCCCTTCCCCTTCATTCATATTACCTCTTCTGTGCTGACATTCTTGCTGTCAGTAGAACTACCAGACAGAATTAATCTTCAGAAAAGTTACAGTTGTTCTTCCTTCTACCTGAAATCAACCATTACCAACATACCTGATAGTAAAATGACTTTCTAATTTATGTCCCCTCAAAATTCACTCAAATACCACTTACACAGTGAGGCCAGCTCTGACAGTTCATTGTAACCCCCAAAGCTTTCTCAGACAGAGCTGTCCATGCCTTAATTTTTTTGTTAATGTGTATCACCATGAAAATAGTACACATTTATTTATTTATTTATTTATTTATATTTTTCCTATCTCGTCAGTTCAAATGCAAGCTCTATAAAGTCTGGTACTTTTTTGGTGGTGGTATTGGGGGATTGAACTCAGGAGGGTCCTACCTTTGAGATAAACCCTCAGTCTATTTTTTATTATTTTCAAATAGGGTCTCAATAAGTTAGCCTACACTGGCTGTGAACCTTTGCTCTTTTGGTCTCAGCTTTCCAAGTGCTAGAATTACAGGTGTGCACCACCACACCAGGCTAAAATCAAATACTTTTAATTAGTTCATTCACTACTATAATAATGCATCTAAAACAGTACTTGATACAATAGAGAAAATCATCAAATACTTGCCCTATGGGGCTGGTCAAATGCCATTATATGAAGAATCTCTGAATAGCCATCTCTCTATATAGTTCGATAATTGCTGCAGAAATATGAATAGTATTTATTTTTCTATGATGAATATCTGTGAATTAAAGGTGCTTTGAAGCCGGGCATGGTGGCACACACCATGTAATCCCAGTACTTGGGAAGCCGAAACAGGAGAATCACAGGCTTGAGGATAGACACGACAATTTGGTGAGGCCCCCTACAACTTAGTGAGACCCTGTTTCAAAATAAAAATAAAATAGGGATGGGGTGTGGGTTGGAGGTAGAATTCCTCTGAGTTCAATCTCTAGCACACACCAAAAAAAAAAAAAGAAAAGAAAGAGATTTTGAGTAGGACTCTTGCCTTTCCATCAATGAATCCGAGAGACCCAGTGGATCAAATCCAAGACTTTGGAGGGGAAAAAAATGAAGAACACCATCAGGGAAAAATTGAGGTGTGCTAGCATGTCGATATCACCTATTGTTCGTGTGTGTCTTAAGGACTAGGTGCAAAGAGGAGCTGACAAATAATTTCCTTAGGAGCAGAATGATCTACACTTACAGATCAATAGCTGAAATCTCTAACATCCAGAATATTCATCAGGCCAAAGTGCAAAGCAGAGATGAAGTAAAGATAAGGGAACAGGTCAAAAGGTCATGTTTGGACAGAACAAAGAGACTGATTGAAGGGGCAGGGATGCACTTAAGTCAAGTTAAACCTAATTTATTGGTGGTTTGGAAATAGCACGGAACTTAGGCCATAGCCTAAGATGTGCAGATAGCTTGAAAATCTAAATGAACTCATCGACTTCGCTTGCTTTTAGTTACTTGCTTTTTCTTGACTTTTGAAAATTGCTAATTTTGGAGGTCATGCAGCTGAGAAATATGTTATTAGTCTCCCACTAGCTTGGTTGCAGATAATGCCTCTGCTGATTAACGGTTGCCTAGGTTACTTCTCAGGGATTCAAGGCCATTTTTTTCTCAGGGACTTGAAGGCTATTTTTGTTGAAAACATTGAGTCTTCACTTGGGCCTGAGCTCCAACTCCAGCTTCAGATTTTGCCAACACAATGATTTTCTGAACTTGTGTCTCATGAAGAGCCATGAAGTTTTTTGTTGTTTTTGTTTTTTGTTTTCTGCACAAGGGATTGAAGCCAGGGGCATTCTACCTCTGAGATACATGCCTTGCCTAATATATTTTTTAAACAGGGCCTTGCTAACTTGCTGAGAGTCTTGCTAAATTTCGGAGACTGTCCCTGAACCTGTAATCCTTCTTTCTCAGACTTCCAAATACTGAATTACAGGCATGTGCCACTGCACCTTGTTGAATCAGGAAGTTTGAAAACACATGTACAGACAACTGCTTACTTCATTTTCTTTTTTTTTTTTCTTTTTCTTTTTTTGTGGGTCTGGGGATGGAACCCGGGAGCATTTGACCTCCGAGCTATACCCCCGCCCTAGTTTTTTTTTATTTTTTAATTTGAAACTGGGTCTTACTAAGTTGCGGAGGGCCTCACTAAGTAGCTGAGGCTGTCCGCGAACCACGATCCTCCAGTCTCAGCTTCCTGAATGCTGGGATTACAAGCGTGCACCACCACGCCCAGCTGGTTACTTCATTTTCAATCACCTTTGCCCATGCCTTAAAACCCCTTACTTCTTCATCCTGACATAGCATAGAAAAAATAAAAATAATAGGTAGAAAGGAGGCAAACAGGGAAGAAAAGGGAGACTGTAGCTTTAAATCTGAAAACTTCATAACAGTCCTCATCTTTATCTGAAAAATCTGTCCAATAAATCTTAGACCACACTTTATCCAGTGGATTGTGCAGACATATTCTGTTTTTAGAATAATCAAAGGCGTCTGGAGAAAAATGTTGTTCAAGGCCCAATGCTATGAGGACAGTCCAAGTGCTATCCATCAACGAGATAACGCCAGCCTGAAGAGTCCAAGAACCAGACCTCCTCAACCACCTGCTCTGTGCTCCAGGATTAAAGGATTCTAAACCTTAGGGTCATTTCCTCCCCACTTCTCAAGTTTCCCATTTACAAAGCTTCCTTTTAAAGAAGAATCCTGCACTCCCAAAGCATGCCTTTCTCACTCGGAGCTGGCCCATGTTCTCCTTTGAATGTGTATTTTTTACTTTCCTGAATAAACCTCTATGTCTCTGACCAGTGCTTGCTGAAATTCTTTTCTATCACATTAGCCAATGACCCTGAAGATACGGAGTTAAGGAATCGACCCTTCTCCTCTGACATTCCCATAAACATCCCAAATCCTATCTCAGGACTTGAGGCTCCCCCTCCATGCTCAACTCCCTTGCAAGTAAACTCTATTTTGCAAGATGTCTTACTGATTTGCATACTGTGGGGCAGCAAAACAAGGTGGGTTGGGTAATACACTTACCCCCTAAAGAAAATAGTCCCTGATCACTTTCTAGTCTTTGGGATTTCACAGTTAAGAATCTATTTTCCAACTGGGTATGGTGGCCAATGCGTGTAATCCCAGTACTTGGGAGGCTGAGACAGGAGGATCGCAGGTTTGAGGACAGACTCAGCAAGTAGTGAGACTCATCAATCTAGATTGTGAGACCCTGTTTCAAACTAAAAATAAAAATAACATAGGGCCGAGGATGTAGCTCGGTGGGAGGATGCCATGGGTTCAATCCCTAGTAACATACATATACACGTGCACGCGCATGTACACACACACACACACACACACACACACACACACACACACACCTATTTTCCTCCAGAGCTGCCTCAAAGCTTCAAATATTCAGATTTTAGAGATGTCTTCTGCCAACTAAAAAAGAAATAGTTGAGCTGGGCATGGTGGCACACATCTGTAATCTCAGGACTTGGAAGGCTGAGAGAGAAGAATCGCAGGTTGGGAGCCAGCCTCAGCAACTTAGTGGGACCTTGTTTCCAAATAAAATAAGGATAGGGGTGTAGTTCAGAGGTAGAATCCCCCCGGGTTCAATTCTCAGCACCTAGGTATGAATGAATGAATGAATGAATGAATGAATGAATATAAAAAGAAATAGTTGTACCTTCTTTTAAATGAAGCTGCATAAGCTGAGTCAAGGATAAATAAATTGTAAACAGAATTTAAAGTGTAATGAAAATGTAGCAAGTAAATATTGGGAAAAAAAAAACTATGTGCTGGGAGTGGTTGTGCATGCTTTTATATGCTTTTATTCCCAGCATTCAGGAGGCTGAGACAGCCTCCCGAATCTGCTCAGGATCACGGTTCGCAGACAGCCTCAACTACTTAGTGAGGCCCTTTGCAACTCAGTGAGACCCGGTTTCAAAATAAAGAATAAAAAATAGGGCAGGGTATGTAGCTCAGAGGTCGAATGCCCCTGGGTTCCATCTCCAGACCCACAAAAAAACCCAAAAAACTTTGTACCCCTTAAATAAAATAGTCGCTGGTCACTCTCTCTGGTCTTCAGGACTTCACAGTTAAGAATCTATTTTCTAGCTGGATATGGTGGTGAATGCCTGTGATCCTAGTACTTGGGAGGCAGAGACAGAAGGATTGCAGTTTAATGAACAACTTCAGCAATGTAGTGAGATTCTCAGCAATATAGTCAGAACCTGTTTAAAAAACAGTGTGTGGGGTCGGGATTGGGGTATAGCTTAGAGGTAGAATGCCCCTAGGTTCAATCTCCAGTGCCACAAAATGATAATAATAATAATAATAATAATAATAATAATAATAATAGACCCTCCTGCATAACACACACACATACTCTTTCTGTGATATGGATCTGACTCGACTCCCCAGCCTCCTAGAATTCTTTTTTTGCCACTCTCACCACATGTACTTCTGTCCCAGTCAGACTCAGTTACTGTGCTAATCTGCTCAGGAAAAAAATGCATGCATGTGCATAAATGTGCACAGATGTCATAACTCTTGGAATGAACACTTCCACTGGGAATTAGAATTGCACATCTGTGAGAGGGCTCCCATAATCTATCTTGTATCTTAAATTTCACTCGTTATTTTTTGTCATGACTCAGAGAAAGTTGCCTTTTCCCTGGTGGCCTGTTGCAGTTCTTTTCCTTGACCTGTCCTCCCAAGAAGATAAAAACAATAAATAAACATTTTTTTCTTCCCTCTCCCTGGATCTCCTTATTACACTTCCTGCCTGAGCTGAGGGCCCAGTGGGTGTAGACAGAAATATGCTTAGCAACAACATGGTTTCTAGAAATATTTTATAGTGGTGAGACTCTTTTTTTCTGCCCTCTGCCTACTGAGACTCATTTAAGAAAATATGAGTCCTGTTAGGCAGGCGTGGTGATGCATGCCTACAATTCCAGTACTTGGGAGGCTGAGGCAGGTTGATTACAGGTTTGAGGCTAGCCTTCACAATTTAGCAAGACTCTCTGCAACTTTGCTAGACCATGTTGCAAAAAATAAAAAGGGCTGGGGGTGAGGCTTGAAGGTGAAATGCCCTGGGTTCAATCCCCAATACAGTGCCAAAAAACAAAACAAAATAAAAAAAAAAAAACAGGAGTCCTGAAATAAAAAACAGATATAGGGAAATTTCATAGCAATAAATATAAATTTTCTAATTGTCAAAAGTAATTCTTGAAGTCCAATAATGATTAAATGAAAAATTTTAATAATAACTCATTTTGTTATTTGGAAAAATCAATCCAGGAAAAACAGAAAATGTGGCCACATCAATAACAGTCTGAGGAACTTTGCTGACCTGCTCCCCAGTGAAAATCATTTTCTTCTTTTGTATTTTGGTACTGTGGATTGAATCTAGGGATACTCTACTCCTGACCTATATTCCTAGCTCTACTTTATTTTTTTTTTTAATTTTGAAACAGGGTTTTGCTAGGTTGCTAAGGCTGGCCTTGAACCAGTGATCTTCCTGTCTTTGTCTCCCAACAGTTGTGAATATAGGCATGTGCCACTCATTAAAAATATTAAAAAAATAAAATATTTGAAGCTGGGCATGGTGGTGCATGCTTGTAATCCCAGTACTTGGGAAGCTGAGACAGAAGGATCGCAGATTCACAGCCAGCCTCAGCTACTTAGTGAGACCCTCCACAACTTAGTGAGATCCTGTTTCAAAATAAAGAATAAAAAATAGGGCTGAGGGTGTAGCTTGAAGGTAGAATGTCCCTGGGTTCAATCCCCAGTTTGGAAGGTGTGAGTCTGTAATATTTGAACCAACACTGATTACCCTGGCCCTTTCCCAGATCATCAAGATGGCTACAGCCAAAGACCAATTGCTTTTTCTTCCTCTAGCTTCCAGCTGGAAGTCTTTCTTCCCAGGAACAGTGGAACTACAGCATTTCTCATCCTGCCCACAGATTCCTACTGCTGAGGCTAACACTTGGCAAATTGCAATTGTCTAGTGATCTTGAGGAGGTCCCTGCTTCTGTATAATCTCCAATTATGGACTGGAGGCTTTACCTGGGGACCTGAGAGTCCTTCCCCCCATTTGTAAGCTGGTGGTTCCGTGCCAAGAGAGGCAAGCTGAGAGAAGCTCAGGCTTTTGACTCCTCTTTAAGAACTCAGCTCTTGGATGTGAGGGTGATTTGGCTGTGACATCTGTCACTGCATTGATCGCCAGAGTTGATTTGGCTGATCTGGCTGGCTATGTGGGTATCTCATTCAAAAGTTTCACTGATGTAATCCAAAACAACTAACTACACAACTCAGAGAAAGGAATATTTATTTATTCTCATTTCTAGAGATTTCGGAGATTCAGTCCATGTCAGACCGGGTCTTTGGAGCTCAGGACATAGCAGTAGTAAGCAGAAAGAGGGAGAGAGCAAGGACTCTACTCTTATATCATAGAGGCCAAGAGTCAGAGAAAGTAGGCAGGGGGAGGAGGAACCTATTTAATCCCCAAGGCCATACTCCCAGGGACCCCTCCTCAATAACCAGGACCCATCTTCAACATAGCTGCCTGGTTTCCTTGAAGGATAGGAGAACATTCAAATTCAAACCGTTATAGTGGGTTCCCCTTTCCTAATCCTAGTGTGTCCCTCCTGAAGCTGAGTGCTCAGTCCAAGAGGACAACCTTCCCCTGTAGACAAGGACTATTCTTTGGTGAAGGATATAAGTAGCTGGGCTCCCCCACTAGAACCTCCAAACAAGCCCTTAAGAACTCAGTTCTCATGAGTGGGAACTCTCAGAAAGAATCTTGCACTATATCCATCCCCAACTCCAGAATCTGTTTCAGTGATTCTGCCTAGAGAGAGAAACATGTTAGAAAACTCCTAAATTCTCCCCAAAAGAATTTATTTCATTTGCAGCAAAGTGTGGAGATGGTTAAAAGTGTCCTCCAGAACAGTGGGAGATGTGGTAAAAGGCAATTGGGAAGAGAGTCATGGATCTAATGTAGATACAGCTCAAAGATCTGGTTGTTCCCTGGAAAGAACAGGGAAATCAAACAGCCAGGATGAACCCTCATGGGATCAGAAAAATTATCAAATACTTACATTAGAAATGATCCCATCGAAGGAGCTACAACTTGATGAGATTAGCTTATAGAGACATTTATGCTGTAGGGCATTATTAAAAACAATTTTGTACTCTGTTGGCAATTAGTTAAGTTGAACAGTTGAATCTGTTTAGAGAGAATATAGGCGAGACCTGCCTGTTTTTCTGTCATACAATTACTGTTGATACGACCAAAGAATTCTCTCTCCCTCCCTAAGAAACAGCACCAGAGGCTAAGCACTGTTTGTGTAGTCAAGGGAAATAGACTTTACTAAAATAATCCAGCCAGTTACTAAATGAAGATTAAAATTCTCAAATAAGTTGAACCTAAAGAGATTGACATCAAGACCCATTGTAATGAAACTAGCAAAAGTCAAAGACAAAAGGGGAGATTTACAAAGCAACAAGAGAAAAGAAGAGAACAAAGCATGGGGAGGGAGATGAAGGTTGAAAGTAAATCCATACCTCCTAAGATCTTTAGACATGCAGCTATTTTTTTTAAAAAATACTAATTTTTCTGGTTGACTGATTGCATGTATGGCACTCTGTATTAAAAGCAGCAGCATTCTACCTCTAGGCTAGACCCATAGCCCTTTTTATTTTGAAAGAGGATCTCGCTGAATTGCTGAGGCTGGCCTCCAACCTGTGATCCTCCTATCTCAGCCTTACAGGGACTTGAATTGCAGGTGTGCACCACCACAGCCGGCTACATTATTAAAAATGTATTAAGTGTATGCCTATAAAACAGATTATTAATATTTGTCTTCTCAATAGAAAAAGATTGGGAGACTTTAAAGGTCATTGTTATTATTCATTAATTAATATAACTGCAACATAAGAATATGTACTGTAAATTACTTCTCATATGTAGTCATCATAAAAGTAAAAGTGTTTTACTTGCATTGCCCCCTAAAAGAAAAAGAAAAAAATGACTCATCAACTATAAAGAGTCCTTACAACTCTCAGCAAATTTCATTTTGAAGGCCAGGAAGGAGTGAGTTGATATAGTAAAATTACTGAAAGAAAAAAACCTGCCAGCTGGGCATGGTGGCATATGCTTGTAATTCCAGCATTTGGGAGGCTGAGACAGGAAGGAACAAGGTTCGTGGACAGCCTCAGCTACTTAGGCCCTTTGCAACTTAGTGAGACCTTGTTTCAAAATAAAGAATAAAAAATCAGGCTGTGGATGTGTCTCGGAGGTAGAATGCCCCTGGGTTCCATTCCCAGTTCTGAAGAAAGAAAGAAAGAAAGAAAGAAAGAAAGAAAGAAAGAAAGAAAGAAAGAAAGAAAGAAAGAAAGAAAGAAACTGCCAACCAATTGTACCATATGTAGTAATACTATAAATATTGGATACATGATAAAGACTTACCCAGACAAACAAAAGCCGAGGGAACATATCACCACTAGACCTGCCTTATGAACAGTGTGAAAGGGAGCTTTTCAAGTTGAAATGATGAGATGCTAAATAGCAGCAGAAGAGCATATGAAAGTATAAAACTCAAGTGGTAAAGATAAATACATAGGTAAGAAAGAATAATGTAATAGTGTAATGGTGTATAAATCACTTTCAAGTGTAGTATAAAGTTAAAAGACAAAAGCAGTAGCAACAAACTATAAAAACAAAAATTAATGAATTAATACATTATGCAAAAAGAAGCAATTCTGTCATAAAAATGTTTTGTACTGGGGATTGAACCCAGGGGCATTATACCTCTGAGCTACATCCACAGCCAGCCCTATTTTATTTTATTTTGAAACAGAATCTTACTAAGTTGTGAAGGCCTGTGATAAGTTGCTGATACAGTCCTTGAACCTGCGATGCTCCTGTCTCAACCTTCCTTGGTGTGTGCCATCACGCCCAGCTTGATAGGTTATTGATGTTAAAGTTTGTGGGATAGAGTGGATAGAGTGAAAGCAGTATTGATTAGTGCATATACAATATGGAGTATGAGGTGTATCATTTTTTAATGGCATCAAAGTTAAGTATTTATCAGTTCAAAATTGACTTTTTGCAAGCCTCATAGTAACCACAGAGAAAAAAACATATAGCAAATACAGAAAAGATAAAGCGAAAAGAATGAAAGTATATCTCTATAGAATATCACCAAATCACAAAGAAGATAGGAACAAAGGAGGAGAGGAACAATGAAAACACAACATAAACAGAAAACAATGAAAAATGGCAACAATAAGTTAATACACAATAATAATATTTAATATACATTGAGTAAATGTCCCAACCAAAATATATAGAGGCAGAGCAAGACGGCAGGAGAATAAGATCATCTTCTCACAGACACACCAAGTTGAACAGCTATCCCGATACCAAACTATATTCATAAAAGTTAAAGAAGCCAGGTGCTCTCCTACTTCATGATGAACTACGTAACACCTGTGCATTTGGGACAAACCTGGGCTTGGATTGCCCTCTAGTGCTGAAACATTGACCACACACCAATAGAAACTTGGGGTAAACCATGACTTAGGGTATCCTCTACTGCTGAAATAATGGAAGTGATAAATCAGATTAGGGAGATTATTAAATACCTAATCTCTCAGTGTCTCATACCAACAAGAACTGAGACTTCTTAGGAAACCATGACCTCATCTAATGGTCAAAATAAGATGCCAGAGTCCAGCGTGGTGGTAGCATGCTTGTAATACCAGTACTCAGGAGGCTGAGACAGGAGGTTCACAGGTTCAAGGACAGTCTCAGCAAGTAGTAAGATTCTCATTAACCTGAGGAGATCCTGTTTCAAAATAAAAATAAAATAGGGTTGGGGTGTAGCTTGGAAGTAGAATGCCCCTAGGTTCAATTCCCAGTGCCCATCCCCCAACATATACTAGAAACCATTCAGATAGTAACCAGTATGGATAAACCCTTAGGGAATTTAAGACAGCTGCCTTAAGGAAACTCAATGATTTGAAGAAAACAGAGAAAGAATTTAATACTAAAAAAAACTTCACAGAGAAATGGAAGCAATTTCAGAAACACGTAAGTTGAAAATTATACTACATTAACACAAAAAGGTGATAAAAGGCATCAAGACCTGGTCAGATCAACAAAAAGCAGAATTATTGAGCTTGAAGGTAGTCTATTTGAAAGTAAACAATTGGAGGAGAAAAATAAAAGTGAAGAGGAATAAAGAAAGCTTGCAGGAAATTTGGAACAACATTAAAATAATCAATATTCAGATTATTGGGGTTCAAGAGGGACTTATGAATATAAAAAAGGACCAGGTTTGGTGGCACACACCTGTAATCCCAGTACTTGGGAGGCTCAGTTAGGATTGAAGGTTCGAGGCCAGTTTCAGTAATTCAGTGAGGCCCCACAACTTAGTGAGACTCTGTTTCAAAATGAAAAATGAGTCGGGTACGGTGGCACAAGCTTGTAATCCAGTAATCCAGTACTTGGGAAGCTGAGACAGGAGAATGATAGGTTCACGGTCAGCCTCAGCTACTTAAGTGAGGCTCTCTGCAAATTAGTGAGACCCTGTTTCAAAATAAAAAATACAAAATAGGGCTGGGGGTGTAGCCCAAAGGTAGAATGCCCCTGGGTTCCATCTCCAGCACCATATATACACACAAAACTAAATAAATAAAATAAAAATAGCCGGGCATGGTGGCACACTCTTGTAATCCCCGCGCTTGGGAGACAGGAGGAGTGCACAGGTTCGAAGCCAGCCTCACTGGCTTAAGAGACCCTGTTTCCAAATAAAAACAGAAAAAATAGTTGTCCTGGGGTGTAGCCCAGAGGTAGCAGGGTTTCCAGGAACCCCAGTACCACAAAAAATAAATAAATAAATATAAAAATAAAATAAGATAGAGATGAGTGTGTATCTCAGAGGTAGAATTCCCCTGAGTTCAATCCCCAGTACCACGTGCACGGTATGACCTCATCTAATGGCCAAAATAAAATTCCAGAGCTCAGCATGGTGGTGCATACTTGTAATACCAGTACTTAGGAGGCTGAGACAGGAGGTTCACAGGTTCGAGGACACACACACACACACACACACACACACACACACACAGAGAGGAAATGTCAAGGTGGTAAAAAGCTTAGTCAAATAAGTAATAACAGAAATTTTCCATCTTCCCAAACTTAGCCAAGAACACCAATATCCAACAGTCCTATTTAGCTAAACCAATTCTGCCTCAAGACATGTGTAATTAAGCTGCCAAAGGTGAAAGATAAAGAGAAGATTCTCAGGGTGCAAGAGAAAAAAAGTAAACAAGAATCAGGGTATCTTTATTTATTCTGCCCTAATTTCCCTGACAGGTCAAGAATTCTCAGCAGAAACTTTACAAGCTAGAAAAAAGCACCAGAATATTTTTCACAGGAGAAAACCTGCTAACTAAGAGTCCTATAGCCACCAAAGTTATATTTCTGAAATGGAGAGAAAAAGACAAGCCTAGACATACAAAAACTGAAAAAATATCACTGCTAAAATTTTACTACAAGAAATACTAAAGGCAGTTCTTCAAACTGACATAAAACTTTAATGAGTAAGAAGAGAACATCAAGATGGACAAAAAATACACGAAAGAGTAACCACTCAAGATAAATTTGGAATATTCTAATATAAACATGGTGCATAAACAATCCATATCTTAGGTATGGAGACCAAAAACCAAAACAAAAGAATAACTATATTATGTGTTAATATATAGGTAATATAGAAAGATCAAAACGGAATATCAAAGTTTCTAAATGTTGGGAGGAATGGAACACAAGTGGAGAGTTTTTTATTATATTTTCTTTTTGTTTTGGTTATCTTTATGATCAAGTTAAGGTACTATAATTTCAAAATATTTGTGATACTGAACAGATTTTTTGTAAACCTATGGTAACCACAAAGTAAAAATCAACAATAGATAAACTAAAAACAATAAGCAAGCAAAGAATCAAAGCATTCTACTGGAGGAAGTCACCTAATCACAGAGAAAGAGTGTAAGAGAGGGAGAAAAGGGAACTATAATAAAACTAGTAAATAAGTAATAAAATGGCTGTAGTAAGACCTTACATATTGATCATTAATGTAAATGTCAATGGATTAAGTTTTCTAATTAAAAGGTATAGAGTGAACCAGGCATAGTGGCGCATGCCTGTAATCCCAGTACTTGAGAGGCTAAGACAGGAGTATCACAGGTTCGAGGACAGCCTCAGTAATGTAGTGAGGCTTTCAGAAACCTAGCAAAGCCCTGTTTCAAAACAAAAAATAAAAAGAGCTATGGGTGTAACTCAGGGTAGAATAGTCCTGAGTTCAATGCACAGTACCACACACACACACACACACACACACACACACACACACACACACTCATGCACTCATCCACACACATACTCATGCACGCATGCACACACACGAACACACACAAACACATGCACATGCACAGACAAAGACAACAAAGACATAGACTGAATGAAAAAAAACTATAATATTGAGCAAGGTATGAATCTTTATGATTGTAATCTCAGTAATTGGGAGGCTCAGACAAGATTACAGATTTGAGGCCAGCATGCAGTAATTTAGAAAAACCCTGTTTCAAAGTTTAAAAAAATTAAAAGGGCTGGGGTGTAGCTCAGAAGTAGAATGCCTCTGTGTTTAATTCTTAGAACCACACACAAAGAAAACTCACAAGACTGAACTATATATTGCTTACAAGAAATTCATTTCACCAGCTGTTTTGGCACACATCTGGAATCTCAATACTTGGTAGGCTGAGACAGAAGGATCACAGGTTCAAGGACAGCCTCAGCAAGTATCGAGACTCTCATTACCTAGCAAGACCCTGTTTCAAAATAAAAACAAAATAGGGCTGAAGATGTAGCTCGGAGGTAGAATGCCCTTGGTTTCAATCCCCAATGCTATATACACAGAGGAAAAAAGAAAATAGTTTTACCTCTAAGAACACAAATAATCTGAAACTGAAAGGATGAAATAAGATATTCCATGTAGATTGAGTTCAAAAGAAAACAGGTGTGGCCGTGCTTATATTACATAAAATGCACTTTATGTATATAGTCATTTATTTTGGTACTTGGGATGGAACTCAGGGGTATGTTACTTCTGAGATACACACCTAATCCTTTAAATTTAATTTAATTTAATTTTTTGTTTGAAGCAGGGTCTCACTAGGTTGCTTAGAGTCTCATTAAGTTGCTGAGGCTAGTCTTTTTTTTGTGTGTGTGTGTGGTACTGGGGATGGAACCCAGGGGCATTCTACCTCTGAATGACACCCCCAGCCCTATTTTTTTTATTCTTTATTTTGAAACAGGGTCTCACTGAGTTGCAAAGGGCGTAAGTAGTAGCTGAGGCTGTCCGCGAACCGCGATCCTCCTGTCTCAGCCTCCCAAATGCTGGGATTACAAACATGCGCCACCACCCCCAGCCTGAGGCTGGTCTTGAACCAGCAATCCTCCTATCTCAGCCTCCCAAGTACTAGGATTGCAGGTATGTGCCACCACGCTCAGCCATAAAATGCACTTTATATGAGAAGCAGTAAGAAGAGACATGGAAGGTCAGTATATAATGATTAAAGGAGTGTTGTGGTCTGGATTTAGAATCTCCTCCTAGCTGTCATAGAAATAAAGTAGCATTATTGAAAGCTGGGCTTTGTTGCTAAAGAGGGGTCTTGGAGGGTGTGACCTTTGAAATTATTTAAGATCTCTCCTCCCCTGTTTGCTCTCTGCTTCTGGCTTCCACAACGTGAATGTAGCCCAGTATTATCGCTCTTGGCTTCCCATCTCTGTAAATATAAGACTGGCACCCATCTGCTCTTCTTCTCTCCACTTCCCGCCACCATGCCCTGAGCTCTGCAAATCCCAGTCTAACATGGACGGGACTCCAAAATCTCAAAAATCTGAAAGCAAATAAATGTTACTTCCTCTAAGTTGTGTGGTCAGTCTTTTGGGATTATTTTAGTAAGAATGTTGACTGAGACAGGGGTCAAGTCATCAAGGAGAAATAATAGTTCTACATATGATCTCAATATTGGAGCACCCAAATATATACAGCAAATATAAAAGACCAACAGAGAGAACTTTAATACCCCACTTTCTGCAATGGACAGATCAACCAGATAGAAAAGCAACAAAGAAACAGCAGAGTTAAATTTCACTCTTGAGCAAATGGATCTAAAAGATATCTATAGAACATTCCACCCAACAGCTGCTCTCATCAGTGCATGGAACTTTCTCCAGGACAGCTCATATGATAGTCCACAGAACAAGTCTCAACAAAGTTTTCTCTTTTCTGACTGCAACACAACAAAGCTAGAAATCAACAACAAGAAAAAACTCTGGAAACTAAAAAAATACATGGAAACATCAAAACTTACTTTTGATCAACCAACAGATCATGGAAGAAATCAAGAAGAAAATTTTAAAACTTCTTGAAAGAAATGAAAACAGAAGCACGACATATCCACACTTATATGATATAGGAAAAGCAGTACTAAGAGGGAAATTTATAGCAATCAATGTCTACACGAAAAAAAAAAAAGCAAATGAGCTGGGCTGTTGCTGTGATGTGTACTTGCCTAGTACACATGACTCTGTCTTTGATCCTTAGCACTAAGAAAAAAAGAGGGAGGACTATCACCAAGAAACTATCTATCATTGCAGGAACTAGAAAAATAAGAACAAAACACATCTAAATTTAGTAGAATGAAAGAAATGATAACAATTAGAACGGAGATAAATGAAATAGAGATTTTTTAAAAGGTCAACAAAATGAAGAATTCTCTAAATGGACCTTTAAATGTCCTCTAAAATGGTCCTTTAAAAAGATAAACAAAAAAACCCGCTTAGCTAGAGTATGTAAAAGAGTATGAATGGTCAAAGAAATAAAACAAGGAGGTGAAAAGAGAGACATTATGATCAACACCACAGGCATACAAAGAATCACTTGAGCCGGGTGTGGTGATCCCGGCGCTTGGGAGGCCGAGACAGGATCACAGGTTCAAGGCCAGCCTTAGAAACATAGTGGGACCTCTCCGGGCGTGGTGGCGCACACTTGTAATCCCCGCACTTGGGAGGCAGAGACAGGAGGATTGCGCAGGTTCGAAGCTAGCTGCGCACGCTGGCTTAGGAGAACCTGTTTCCAAATATAAATATAAAATAGGTCTGGGAGTGTAGCCCGGAGGTAGAAGGGCTTCCAGGAACCCCAGTACCACACACACAAAAAAACAGAATCACTTGATGTTATGAACAAACATCCCCTGAAAAATTGGATAACCTAGAAGGAAGGCATTCCTGGACACATACATCTTAGCAAGATTGAATCATGAAGAAACAAACAAAACTAATTGACCAATAATAAATAACAAGACTGAATCAGTAAAAAGAACTCTCCAACCAACAAATAAGCCCAGGACCAGACAACTTTGCTGCTGATCTAATTTTTATCAAATATTTACAGAAGAATAATACAATTAACAAGAAAGGAATTCTTCCATTCTATGAGGTCAACATTACATTGATACCAAAATCAGACAAAGATACAGGAGGATAAAAATTTTAAAAATCTGAAGACCAACATCTGTGTTGAATATAAATGCAAAAATCCTCAACAAAATATGAGCAAACCAAATTCAAAAGTGTATTAAGCCGGGCGTGGTGGCGCACGCTTGTAATCCCCGCGCTTGGGAGGCAGAGACAGGAGGATCGCGCAGGTTCGAAGCCAGCCGCGCGCGCTGGCTTAGGAGACCCTGTTTCCAAATAAAAATGTAAAAATAGGTCTGGGAGTGTAGCCCGGAGGTAGAAGGGCTTCCAGGAACCCCAGTACCACCCAAAAAAAAAGTGTATTAAAAGAGAATTCACTACAATAAGTTGGGATTCTTTCCAGGAATGCAAAGGTGGTTTGCCACTGGCAAATCAATAAATGTTACACACCATATCAACAGACAGGGTAGAAGAAAATATTTGTAAACCATATGTCATATATATATATATATATATATATTTCATACAAGACAATAGAAAAAATATCCAATTGTGAAAAACCACTTGTGATGGTACACACTTGGAAGGCTGAAATTGGGAGGAATCCAGGTTTGAGCCCCAGTACTTAAAAAAAAATGAACAAAGGACCTGATAGTTTTACAAAGTAGATATGAAAATGGGCAGCAGGTGCCTCAAAAGATGCTCAAATATTACCAAATCACCAGAGAAATGCAAATTAAAACCAGAATAATATCTCATCACACAAGGATCAGGATGGCTATTGTCAAAAAGTCAAGAGTGACCAACTCCTGTAATCTCAGTACTTGGGAGGCTGAGACAGAAGGATTATGGGTTTGAGGCCAGCCTCAGCAATTTATCAGACCCTGTTTCTAAAAAAAAAAAAAAAATAGTTCCGGGGCTGTAGCTTATAGGTAAAATGCTCCTGAGTTAAATCTACACACACACACACACACACACACACACACACACACACACACCACTTCATTATCCTCTGAAGTCTAAGGAGACTCAGAGATGCCAATCCCTCCCACTTCCAGAGCTGAGTGAATTAAGAGCCAAACCCAGCTGGGCACATTGGTGCATGCCCATAATCCCAGTACTTTGGAGGGGAAGACAGGAAGATCCCAGGTTTGAGACCCATCTCAGCAATTTAGCGAGATCTTGTTTCTGCTGACGCACATGTAGATATTTATCTGGTTCATACATAGGAAGATGGAAAGTCAAAAGCTTTCTAGTCTTCCATGTCGCTGATGTCCCTTCCTTAACCTACCATTTTTTCTTCCTTTCTATCTTGAAATTGAACCCAGGGGCATTCTAGCTCCGAGCTACACCCCAGCCCTTTTTATTTTTTGTTTTGAAGCAGTATCTCACTAGGTTGCTGAGGCTGGCCTCCTCTGTCAGCCTCCCAAGTTCTGGGATTTATAGGCATGCGCCATCACACCCAGCTCTTAATTTCCTTTTATTGCAGTGTTTTTGTCTGGCTTTGGCATCTGGGTCATTGTGTCTCATAACATGAGTCTGGAAATATTCCTTTCTCTTAAGTTTTTGGAGGAGTTTAATAAGAATTTATGCCATTATGGTAGATAGAATTCACTTGGGACATTTTTAAGTTCTTGGATTGTCATTGATGAAAGATATTTTTATTGCTAATTTAATATTTGTACTTGTTACTGTTCTGTTCAATTTTTATTCTCTCTCTCTCTCTCTCTCTCTCTCTCTCTCTCTCTCTCTCTCTCTCTCTCCTCTCATTTGTGGTACTGGGGACTGAACCCAGGGACATTTTATCTCTGAGGTATGCCTCTAGCCCTATCCTATTTTTTATTCGTAAGCAGGGTCTCACTAAGTTGCTGAGGGTCTGGATAAATTTCTGAGACTGATTTCAAACCTGCAATCCTTCTGTTTCAGCCTCCCAGGTACTGGGGTTACAGGCATGTATCATCATATCTTGTCTATTTTCTTCAGGATTCAGGATTGATATATGTCTAGAAATTTATCCATTTCTTCTAGTTAGTTTATTTAATTTTGGAATATATTTGTTTGTAATGTTCTCTTATGATAATTTGCATTTCTCTGCTATCACTTGTAATGCTCTTCTTTAATTTCTAATTTTATTTGAATCTCTTTTTTCTTAGTTGTCTAGCTAAGAGTTTGTAAATTTAGCAGGGAAGTGGTACTGGGGATTGAATCCAGGAGCATTCTGCTTCCCTACACCCCCAGCCCTATTTTACTTTTTATGTTGAAACAGTGTCTTGATAATTTGCTGAGGGCCTTGCTAGATTGCTGAGGGTGTTTTCAAACATGCGATTCCCCATCTTAGCTTCCCAAGTACTGGGATTGCAGGAGTGAATCACTGTACCAGACTAATGTTTTTCAGAAAAGCAACTTAAGTTTCATTGTTCTCTAAGTTTTTTCCAGTCTTTGTTTTGCTATATCCTTATCATATTTAATTATATTCTGATCTGCACTATTTCTTTCATTGGGCTTGGTTTATTCTTCTTGCCATAGTTCTTTGAAGTATAACATTAGATTGAGATCTTTGTTCTTTTTTAGCATAGGTGTTTACTATTATAAGCGTCCTTCGTAGAACTACTTTTACTGTCTTCCGTAAGTTTTGATATATTGTACTTTTATCTTCATTTGTCTCAAGATACTTTTTTTCTATACTGAGGATCTAACCCAGGGGCTCGATCCTCAGTACAGAGGATCTACACCCGAGCTACACCCCCAGTCCTATTTTTTTATTCTTTATTTTGAAACAGTCTCACTAAATTGCAGGGGGCCTCACTAAGAAGCTGAGGCTGCTGAGAACCTGTGATCCTGATGTCTCAGCCTCCCAAGAACTGGGATTTCAATGCCCCTGGGTTCCATCCCCAGACCTGCAAAACAAAACAAAACAAAACAAAAAAACCCAAATGTACACCGTCATGTCTGGCTGTCTCAAGATACTTTTTACCTTTCCTTTTAATTTCTTCTTTAATTCATTGGTTATTCAGGAGTACATTGTTTAATTTCCACATACTTATGAATTTTCCAGCTTTCTTTCTATTACTGATTTGAATTTCATACTATTTTGTGTGAAAAGCATACTTGATATGATTTCAGTCTTCTTAAGTTTATTAAGACATGTTTTGTGACACAACCTATCATCAATTCTGCTACTGCTGGAAGGAATATTCTGTATTTGTCTGTTAGGCATATTTAGCCTAAAGTGTTCTTGAAGATAAATGTTTCCTTATTGATTTTCTGTCTGGATGACCAATCTTTTGTTGCAGGTTGGATATTAAAGACCTCTATGATTATATTACAATCTACTTCTTCCTTTAGTGCTCCTAATATTTATCTATATAATTTGATGCTCCAATTTTATATATAAACATACTTAAGGTGGGTATGGTGGTGCATGCCTGGAGATTGCTTTGGAAAATATGGTTATTTTATTTTATTTTATTTTATTTTATTTTATTTGGCGGTACTGGGGTTCCTGGAAGCCCTTCTATCTCCGGGCTACACTCCCAGACCTATTTTATATTTTTTATTTGGAAACAGAGTCACTTAAGTCAGTGAGGCTGGCTCCAAACCAGCGTGATCCTCCTGTCTCCACCTCCCAAGCACAGGGATTACAAGTGTGCACCACCACGCCCGGCGAATATGGTCATTTTAACAATTTTAATTTTGCTCGTTCATAAATATGCGAGGTCTTTCCATCCTCTAGTGTCTTCAATTTCTTTTTTAAGTGTTCTATAATTTTCACTGTAGAGATCTTTCACCTCCTTGGTTAGGTTTGTTTCTGGGGTGTTTTTAGGATAGTGTGTTGGCATGGTTGGAAGATTTCATGCATGAACAGATAAGGCATGTTTAAAAAATAGCCAAGATGTGGAATATAATCTTTCATGCGCAGAATCTACCAAGCATGCCAGTAAACAACAATGGCTGACCTCTAAATGAGGGCAATTAACCAATGAATGGAGATTATATATATATATATATATATATATATATATATATATATACACACACACACACACATATATATATGTATATATATATATATATATATACACACATATATACAGAAAGGAAATTTATTATTTGTGATAGCATGACTGAACCTGGAGATCATTATCTTAAGTGAAATAAACCAGGCAAAGAAAGACAAATGCCATATGACCTCACTCATATGTGGAGCCTAAAGAAGCTGATCTAATAGAATGGCAGAATAGAATGGTGGTTACCATAGTCTAAAATACTATAGGGATACCCATGTTTATAGCAGCACAACTCATGAGATCAAAATTGTGGAACCAACCTCAGTGTCCATCAACAGATGAATGGATAGAGAAAATGTGTTATATAAACACAATGGAATTCTACTCAGCCATAAAGGAAGAATAAAATTATATCATTTTATTTGCAAGAAAATGGATGGACTAGAGTCTATTATGCTAAGTGAAACCAGCCTGTCTCAGAAGGTCAAGGGTTGTATGTTTTTTTCTTTCACATGTGAAAGTAAGAGAGAAAAGGGAAACATAAGGAACTATGGCTAAATGAGGAAGACCAGTAGAATAGTAGAAGGGGACTGGGACAGAGGATTGGAAGAAGAAAATGAGGAATTAGGAAAAAAGCAGTTCAAATAATTCTTTAGTAATATATAAAGGCGCCACTACTGCTTTTGCTAACACATAAGGGAAGGGAGGAGAGGGTAGCAGGGTGGGATGCAGAGGGAAGTACACCAAGATCTGTGTGCTTGTATGTTTGTATCACCTTGAACCTCACTATGATGTATAATTGCAATACACTAATAAAAGTATATTTAGAAAAGAATGGCAATTACTAGAGACTTGGTTGGTTAAAGGGGATTTGGAGATGTTGGTTAAAGGATATAAAATTACAATTATTAGGAAGGAAAATTCCAAAAATGGCAAATATATATAGAGAAAAAAAAAGATAAGTGATCACCTGTGGCTGAAACACCAAGAAGCGGGGAGGAGGAGATGAGGTGAGAAATTGGGAATGACTGATGATGGCTACGGAGTTTTTTCTTGGGTGATTAAATGCTCTATAATTGATTCTGGTGATGGCTGCGAAACTCTATGACCATACTAAAAGCCTTTTGATTGTAAAACTTAAATAGGTGAATGGAATGATATGAAAAAAAAAGCTGTTTTTTGAAAAAGCTAAGGTAAATATCTGTTGATGGTGGCATGGTTAAGACCTCCTAAATCCATCCTTCCTGTGTAAGTCCATACCTCCTAAACCCATCATATCTGTGGATCCATCATACATGTTCTTTTTGCTCAGGGGCTCCTGCACAAATCTTAGGCACCCTAAATCCAGTGTTCTGAATTTTAAACTGGACTCACAGAAAGCAGGTTGTCCTCTGATGGAAACATGTGAAGATATTACTACCAATTTCATTCACATGGATGGGAAGGGTGGAGTGGGATTTGGAGGGAAACAACCTAAGAGCTATGTGCATGGAAGTTTGCATAATATTGAATATCATTATGACGTATAATTGCAATGCAATAATAAAATTTTCCTTAATTGAGGTACTAGGGATGGAAGTCAGGAGCATTCTACCTCCGAGCTACACCCCCAGCCCTATTTTTTAATTTATTCTTTATTTTGAAATAGTGCCTCACTGAGAGGCAAAGGGCCTCACTAAGTAACCGAGGCTGTCTGTAAAACACAATCCTCCTGCCTCCGCCTCCTGAATGCTGGAATTACAAGCATGTGCCACCATGTCCAGCTCCTAATAAAATAATTTTAAGAAGGAAAATAGATTGTCCTCATTTGGGCCTCATTTTCTCTCTCAGAATTTTGACCTGTAATTTAGACTGTCCAAGTCAGCAAAACCATCCCAGGGTTGAATTGCTGGTTTCTTCTATTTCTCACTTAATGTCCGAAATTTCTGGTCAGCGGGGCGTGGTGGCGCACGCTTGTAATCCCCACTTGGGAGGCAGAGACAGGAGGATCGCCCAGGTTCGAAGCCAGCCTCACTGGCTTAAGAGACTTTGTTTCCAAATAAAAAAATATATATATAAACTAGGTCTGGGAGTGTAGCCCAGAGGTAGAAAGGCTTCCAGGAACCCCAGTGCCACCACAAAAAAATACCTTCCAGTTAAGCCAGGAGTGGTGGTGCACATTTGTAATCCCAGTACTTGGGAGGCTGAGACAGGAGGACTGCACCTTCTCATCCAGGGTCACCTACTTAGTGAGACCCTCCACAATTTACTGAGACTCTGTTTTGTGTGTGTGTGTGTGTGTGTGTGTGTGTGTGTGTGTGTGGTTCTGGGGATGGAACCCAGAGGTTTTCTACCTCCGGGCTACACTCCCAGACCTGTTTTATATTTTATTTGGAAACAGGGTCTCATTAAGTTGCTGAGAGCCTCACTAAGTAGCTGAGGCTGACTTTGAACCTGCATGATCCACCTGTCTCAGCCTCCCAAGTACTGGGATTACAAGCGTGTGCCAGCACTCCTGGCTTACTGAGACCCAATTTTGAAATAAAGAATAAAAAAGTAGGGCTGGGATGTAGCTCAGAGTTAGAATGGCCCTGGGTTCCATCCCCAGTACCGCAAAAAACGTCTCCCAGTTATCACTAAATTTAAAGTATTTATTTATTTATGGAACTGGGGGTTGAAATTGGGACATTCTGCCTCTTTCCTACATTCCCAGCCCTATTTTCATTTTTTTTATTTTGAAATAGGGCCTTGCTAAATTTCTGAGGCTGGCCTTGAGCCTGTGATCCTCCTGTTTAAGCCTCCCACTACTGGGATTACAAGCATGTGCTTTACTAAATTACTTATTCTAAAATTTTCCCACCTTAGAAGTACTCCAGATGTCCTACACAATCACTATCATTCACCAAAATATAATATTGCCCTGTACGAAAGTTTACTTTTCACAGTTCTGTTAAACTATTCAGAGTTAAAATCAGATGCTCTAAGTTTTTCTTAGGTGACCAGTTTCCAAATAAGCCTGCCCATCAACCGATGATATCTTCCCTATCACCTCTATAATTTTTCTGGTAGTGCTGAGTCCACAACTTTTTCTCCCCAACTGGAAAATCAATCCTTTGTTCCCACAGGCACTGGTCAAGCCTGCATTCTTCTGCTGTTCCAAAATAAATCCACAACTGAGATCACACCATATCACATGGTGCCATCACTCAAACTGAGCGCTACTGGAGTAGTTGCAAACTTGGTACTCCTCATTCCATCCCAGGGAAAGGGGTGAAGGAGATCTCATGGCAAAGCTTGGGTTGATGTGATGACATGGTTTCAGGACAGGAAATGCTTTTCCCTTTGAGTTCATCTGACTAATAATAATATAATCTTGGCTAAAGTACTCAGTATCAGCCAGTGTTCAAAATATTTGCTCCTGGTGAATTATAGCATGATAAATGTTATAGGACTTTGCTTAGTATTTAATGGTCGTAGTTATCAGTATTTGTGCCAGGGGAATAACATTTCCATGACTCCCAAAAGTAAGTTCCCTGTTTAGCCGATTTATTTTTATCTAATAAATTAAAAATACCACTGTAAGCATTTTGCTGAGAGAGGGGATTAGAAGTCATTCCAAGTGTCTCAGAAAGGGGCATGGATACTTCATCATGAAATGTTCAGAGAATTTCCAAGAGAAATTTTTAAGCAATGACAAATGCAGCTACTTACTACATAAGAGAGTGATTCTTGTCTGTTACTAATAGTGCTTTCATCAGGAATTTTACAAAACCACACCTTCGATTAAATGCTTTCAGTGATCACCTACAGGATAAATTTAAAACTCTTTGGTAGCCATAAATGGTGGCAAATGCCTTAGTCCCAGTACTTTGGAAGCTGAGATGGGATCACAGGTACAAGTACAGCATGTGTTAATTTAGTGAGATCCTGTTTGAAAATAAAAAAATAAAATAAGGCTAGGAGTGTAGCTCAGAGTTATAATTCCCCTGGACTCAATCATCATTCACACACACACACACACACACACACACACACACTAAAATCTCTTTGGCATGGAACTTTAGTTTTAGGTACTGGGCATTGAACCCAGGGGAATTCTACCTCCAATTTATACACTAGTCCTTTTTATTTTGAAACAGGTTATTGCTAAATTGCTGAAGCTGACCTCAAACCTGAGACCCTCCTCCCAAGTACTACAAGTACTAGGATTACATGCAGGCAACACCATGATCAGCTCTATTTTTAAATTTTGAAATAGACTCACTAAGTTGCTGAGGATCTTGCTAAATTCTGAGGCTGGTCTTGAACCTGTAATCCCTCTGTCTCAGCTTCCTAAGTACTGGAATCACAGGCATGTGGCACCAGAGCCAATCTATTTTCTTATCTCCTAATTGGATGACTGGAGAGGTGTCATTGAGGTGCAAGTGGCCCTTGCTTTGGTGGCCTATTGTTCAGCATTTGGAACAACTAACATTGTTTTTTCCTTTTTTTTTTTTTGGTACCAACATCAGGTCAGAAAAATAAGAAAGGGGAGGAAGGAAGGTTCAGATTTAGAAATCTAGAGATAAAATAGGATTTTACATTATTCCCCAAACATTTCTGCAATCTTGGTTTTCTTTTTGTGTTTTTTAAAGAGGATTGACTTGTATTTAATTCAGTTTCTAAGGTCAACATGAACAATCTAACTCCCCAGATAAACCAAAGGAGGCCACAACAATTATATAATGTTCATGCAGGGTATATTTGCAATGTACCAATAAAATAATTTTAAAAATCAAGAGCCTTTTCCAAATATCTAAATGTAACATCACCTGCCTGCAATTGTCTTTTCAGGAAAACTCTGTTAATGATCTAATGCAAACTGTGATTCTTCAAAGGAAATTTATAAAGCTAAACATCTCTTAAACTTTCCTCACAGGAGATGGAAGAGAGCATGGCAAGGAATTCATGAAAATATTTAGACAACCTTGCCCATAGGTGACATACCTTTTCCTCCCCCCAGCCAGCCTTACTCCTTTTGATACTGGAGGTTGAACCTAGAGGGGTTTTCTACCTCAAAATTATACCCCAGCCATATTTTATTTTGAAACAAGGTCTTGCTAAGTTGCTGAGGGCTGGCCTCAAACTTGCAATCCTTCTGTCTCAGCCCCCTAGTACTGGGATTTCAAGTATGCTCATTATGCCCAGTTCCTCCCACTTCTGTGTGTGTGTGTGTGTGTGTGTGTGTGTGTGTGTGTGTGTGTGGTGTGGTACTGGAGATGGAACCAGGGGCATTCTACATCAGAGATACACCCCCAGCCTTATTTTTTATTCTTTATTTTGAAACAGGGTCTTATTGAATTGCAAAGGGCCTCACTAAGTAGCTTAGGCTGTCTGAGAACAGCAATCCTCCTGTCTCAGCCTCCCAAAATGCTGGGATTACAAGTGTGTGCCACCATGCCTGGCCTCCCACTTCTTAATAAAAGCAAGTCACTCCAAGGATCTTTTTGGGACCTGGGTTACTATGATGAAGGAAAAAGCATTGGTCTGAGAAAGGTTGGTCACTAATTATATAAACAATGGTAATAATTACAGCTAAACTTATTGATAACTTACTATGTTTCAGATAACTTGCTAAGTGCTTTACAGAGATATTCGCCTTTAATTCTGTCAACCAACTTTTGAGTTTGGGAATTATACAAATTTCTCAGAGGAAGCATTTGGACTTGAGAAAGCAAAAGCAATTCTCTTAAGGTTACGGGGCCAGAGGTGACGGACCTAAGATTTGGACCAACATTTGTCTCCAGCATCCTCATTCCTGTTCTTATTTTTTATTTATTTAGTGGTACTGACTATTTGACTCAGGGGAATTCTACTTCTGAGATACCCCGCCAGCCCTTTTAATTCTTATTTTTTTAAAAACAGGGTAATTCTTGCTATGTTGTTGAGGGTCTCACCAAGTTGCTGAGAATAGCCTCAAACCTGCAACCCTCCTGTCTCAGTCTCCTGGATTACAGGTGTGCACCACCACACCAGGCTCAATATCATTCTCTTATCTGTTCCAGTGTTTCCTGAATCTCAGTAATCACCTGTTTACTGCCTTCACTCCTATGTGTGTATATGTGTGTAGGGGGGATACTGGGATTGAACCCAGGGGAATTTTAAATCTATGTTACATCTCCAGCCCATTTATTTTTATTTTGAAACAGTGCCTCACTAAGTTGCTGAGACTGGTCTCAAAACTGCGTTCCTCCTGTCTCAACCTCTCTAGTACTGGGATAAGAGGTGTGTGCCGTCATGCCTGGCCACTTTTTCTCTTTTGATTTATTTGATCACGGTAAAAAAAATATTATATAAACAAATGCTTTCAATTTACCTAAATATTTCACTGGCAATTCTTATCATTTTTTCTAGGATTAAAATTTATTAGTCTCGGGCGACGGAGGAAAGCGGCACTTACAAGTCCCGCTAACAATCGAACTCTATTACCACAAAACTAGCGCCTTTCAGAGCCAGAAAACACCACCAGCAAAGAAATAAAAACTGTAAATACAAGGGACAGAGAAAGAGGGCTGGAAAAACAAGACACCAGAAAGAATCCAGCCCAAAGTGCTGTGGCCGCCATGGCGCGGAGCAGTCGGAGCCGCGGCACGGAGTGGCGAAGCCTACATCTTCCCTAGCAGCACCAGGCTCCAGAGAGAAGGGAAACTCAGAACGGAGCTCAAATACAGAGAGGAGGTATGCCGGCCTCACGGCCTAGGATGCAGCAGCACTGCCTTACTGCTGGCCGCAGTGGCGAGTTCACCGGATGGCTCTAGACCAATGCACTCAACGAGCCACCAGGCTCCAGAGAGGAGGGGTGGACAGTGAGCCGAGGTGAGCTGCTGCTGAACAGCCAGGCGGCAGTCAGCAGTTTTTTCAGTGCAAGGAGCGTCTAAAGCTCCCAAGGGCCGGGATCAGCACACCCCGCAGGGACTCAGCGAAGCTCAAAACCAGAGAAGAACTACGCCAACCTCACGGCCGAGGACGCAACAGCAGCGCCTTACTGCCGGCAGCAGCGGCAAGTTCACTGGACAGCTGAAGACCAACACACTCAACCAGCCACCAGGCTCCAGAGAGGAGGGGCGGACAGTGAGCCGAAGTAAGCAGGTGCTGAACAGCCGGGCGGCAGTCAGCAGTTTTGTTGGCGCAGGGAACATCTAAAGCTCCAAAGGGCCGAGCACAGCACACCTGGCAGGGACTCAGAGCAGAGCTCAAAACCAGAGAAGAAATACGCCGTATCACAGCCGAGGGCGTGGCAGTGGTGCCATATTGCCAGTGGCGGCAGCAGCGAATGCACCGAGTTCACTACAGCTCCATCAGCGCACTCAACAACCATGAGTCAAATTGCGGCCCCTAGGGGAGAAATCCCAGTGCTGCACTCCCAGGGACTTGCGCAGATAGTCTCCCTGGGTCGGAGATTTTAGCAGTGCAGCCCAGTGGGGGAGTGGCCATTGAACTACCAAGATCATTCCTCACAGACATAGAAAAATCAGTCCTTAAATTTATCTTGAATAACAAAAAGCCCAGAATACACAAGGTAGTTCTCAGCAACAAAAACCATGCAGTAGGAATTACAATACCTGACTTTAAACTATACTACAAAGCCATTGTAATAAAAACAGCAAGATACTGGCAAAAGAACAGATATATAGACCAATGGAGCAGAATAGAAGACCCAGAAACAAGTCCACATACTTTGAGCCAATTGATTTTTGACAAAGGGGCCAAAAACATACACTGGAAAAAAGATAGCCTCTTCAACAAATGGTATTGGCAAAACTGGTTAACCATATGCAGAAAATTGGATATTAATCCCACTTTTTCACCCTGTACAAAAGTCAACTCACGATGGATTAAAGACTTGGAAATTAAACCAGAGACCTTGAAGCTCCTTGAAGAGGGCATAGGTCCAACACTACAACACATAGGTACAGACAAACATTTCCTCAACAAGACCCCAAAGGCACAACAAATTAAAAGGAGAATCAATATATGGGATTGCATGAAACTGAAGAGCTTCTGTTCAGCAAAGGAAACTATCAAGAACCTCAATCGAGAGCCAACAGAATGGGAGAAGATTTTTGCCACCTACACCACCGATAGAGGACTAATATCTAGAATATACAGAGAACTCAAGAAACTCAACACTAAGAAAACAAAGCGTCCAATAGCAAAATGGGCAAATGAACTAAATAGACACTTCACAAAAGAAGAAATTCAAATGGCCAATAAATGCATGAAAAAATGCTCAACATCACTGGCAATCAGAGAGATGCAAATCAAAACTACCCTGAGATTCCACCTAACTCCAACTAGAATGGCAATCATTCAAAACACAAACAACAACAGATGCTGGCGAGGATGTGGAGAAGTGGGAACTCTAAGACATTGTTGGTGGGATTGCAAATTAGTGCAACCACTTTGGAAAACAGTATGGCGAATCCTCAGAAGAATGGGAACAAATCTACCATTTGATCCAGCAATACCACTGTTGGGTATCTACCCAGAAGAAAAGAAACCAAACTACCAAACTAATGCATGTGTATCTATGTTCATAGCTGCACAATTCACCATAGCCCAACTATGGAACCAGCCAAGATGTCCATCAACAGATGAATGGATTACAAAACTGTGGGATATGTACACAATGGAATTTTACTCAGCCATCAAAAAAACTCAATTACATCATTTTCAGGGAAATGGATGGAACTGGAGGACATTATGCTAAGTGAGATTAGTCAGTCACAAAAAATAAGAAATCAGATGCTTTCCCTAATATGTGAGAGTTAGGGAGAAATGGGTCATAGGAGAAACTCTTGAAAAAGGAAATCCTATAGAGGAGCAAATAAGACAATCTAAAGGAGGAGAAAGGAGGGGGGAAAGAGGAAAGTCTCTAAAACACACAATGTACTTAAACATATCGAAGTCAATCACTAAGCCAAGCAAGGGAGGGAGGGACAGGGATGGAATGGGGTGGGAATTGGGTAGGGGTTAAATCAGCGATGAGTTCATGTTTGTACACACAAGTTTTTTACCCCAATATGTTGTATGAATATAATGCACCAATAAAAAAATTTAAAAAAAATTATTAGTCTCACATTATATCCTCATTATTGACTTTAGAAATCTAATATTTTTCTTTGTAACTAATTCATTTTATATGAATAAATCCATTTTCAATAGAAATTTCACATCACTACCATAAGTAGAAAGCCATCACCTGAGCATAAAAACAAATTTAAGTAAAAGGTGTCATCTTAGAAATGATTAAATATGCATTGAAATGACTAAAATTTTACCCAAAAATACCACTTAAACTCTTTTTGTGCGCCACATGGATAAAATGTGTGCTAGACTTTATCAGAATGATATATTCTTCTGTAGCCCAATTTCTTCTGGTTGACTAGAAAATAATAAATTTCTGGATGTACAAAGCTGGGGATAATGATGATCATATCATGGTAATGACTGTCCCCATAGAGGCACTGACTGAGAAAGACGGACTTTCTCAGGCATACTCTGAGTAATTATGGCTTTTAAAACTATGAGAACTGATTTGCAAACATTTTTCTTGCCAGTTCACGGTACAAAGATTCATTAGTGACCTGGACAGGGGTCATGTTAATTTTCTCTATAGCTTCTAAAATATTACAGTATTTGGAGAACACAAAGTTTCCAATAAATGTTTGTTAAATAAGTTTCTGTGAGTACTTTTGAATTATAGTCCTTCTTTCTGGAATATCATTCCCACAAATTTTTTCAGCTGAGAAAATCCATATCATCCCTGATGCTTGGTGAAAGGGCCCTCTACTCCAACTGGAAGTTACTAGTTCTCTCTTTTTTGTCCCTGTCAGATATTTTTTATATCTCCATCATAAGTGTTATTGATTTGAGGCCTATATCTGTGATCTGTTGCCAAACTTTAAAATTAGGTAATCAAGTCCTGGAATGCAGAGATGTTTGCATCATTCTGAACCTCACTGTTAGGTATAATTACGATGCACCAATAAAATTACACTTGTAAATGGTTGGGGAAATATCTCAGTGGTAGGGCAAAAATAAAATATTATCAACACAATGGAAAGGCAACATATACAATGGAAGCTGCACAACTCTTTAAATATAGTAAAAATCACTGCACTATACACTTTAAAAGGGTGAGTTTTGTGGTACTTGAATTACATCTCAATAAAGCTGTATATTTAAATGAAGGAAGGCAAATTTAAGGAATAAAAAAGTCTATAACTTACCCTAAACTGACATTAATAGGCAAATGCAAATATCTCAGCATACAAGTTAGAGAATATTTTTGAAATATAAAATATAAATATGGAGACTATTTTGAAATTGAATGTGGCACCAGACTACATGGCACCTCTACCAGAGCAAAAATACTGCAAACAATGATGTCAAAATATGAGTTTTATGACTATTTTTATCTCTTCTACTCCCAGGAAGCCAATCCTAGTTTTATAGCCCTATAATTGATTCTTGATGTACTTGCATAGGATTTCTCAGTGGACAAGAACTCTGAGTCTTATTCTATTGTTTGTAACCAAACACACTGATTGGTACTAGAGGTGTCAGATGTTGGTGTTATTTGCATTTCTAAAGAGAAATTTCTGAGTGACAAAATGTAGAAAATGAAAAATTGATGGCTTAAAGCCACAAGCTGAAAAACATCATCAACCTAAAGAGGATTTTAGAGGAAGAACACAGCATAAGGATGTACAAAAGGAATCCAGAAGATTTCAAAACAGAGAAGTGGTCAATATATTCACTGCTACTCTGGGGGTAAGCAGGTAATCAAAATGATATTTTTATTTCATATTGTGTAAGTTACTAAAGACTCTGAGAAAAGAAGGGCATGGGTATACACTTCTGGAATCCCAGGCCTTAGAAGGCTGAAACAGAAGGATCACAGATTCCTGACCAGCCTCAGCAATTTAGCGAAAATATAAGCAACTTAACCAGCCCATGTTTCAAAATAAAAAATAAAAATAGCTTGGGTGTAGCTCATTAGTAGGTTCAATCACCAGTATCCCCTGAACAAACAATAAAAAGACTAGAGCGTGTCAAGAGGACAGAAGGATATACAAAACAATGGTAATGTTTTACCAATAAATTGGCAAGTGGTACCAACTCATTAATGTATTAAATAACCTAACAGAAAAGTTTTGCAATACAGGGAAGCAGATATATGAAGCAAGAATGTGTCAGTCAAAGCAAGATACGTGATAAAAATAGAAGGTACTAAAGCATAGTTGCATGGGGATGAAAATCACAAATAAGCAGGGAATTTTTTGTGGTGCTGGGTATTGAACCCAAAGGGATTCTACATCTGAGCTACACCCCTACTACTATTTTTATCCTTTATTTTGAAACAGGGTCTTAATAAGCTGCAGAGGGCCTCACTATGTATCTGCAGCTGGCTGTGAGCATGTAATCCTCCTGTCTCAGCCTTCCAAGTACTGTGATTATAACTGTGGACCACCACCATGACCAGATTTGGGGCAGGAAATTTAGAGATGAAAGACAATAAATAAATATCTGTGGGAGCTAAATATTAAAGAAGGATAGGTAAACATTGCATTATATAAAGAAATTGGCTATGTTAAAATGATATTTACATACTTTTCTTGATGCAATAGAGTCTCACATCATTATGTAAATTATGTTGTCAGTGACATACATGCACACAAAACTTTTTGTTAAAATTGTGACCCATCAGCCCCATGTTTTACACTCAGTGACAGGCTGATAACCTACATCCTCCAAAATTACCAAACAGATATGGAGAGATTGGCTAAGAAGAAGTGTCCAGGAGAAGCATGAGCCAATGAGGTTTGAAGTTCATGGGATACAGGTTTAGTAACGGAGGCGAATCTAGACTGACAAGCTCAGGTCTTGAGAAATGTATCCCTTAGGGATTATTCTGTGCCACTAGGAACCTCGGTGTGTGTGTGAGAATGTCTGTGTGTTCACATGTTCAGGGGAAAGTGGAGTGGTAGATCGATAACGTTGATACGAGAAAGGAAGTCCCTACAGTGAGTAGATTAGTGGAGGGGGTCTTTCTCCTTGAGAAGGGGGGGCAAGGTTTGTCCTGAAGACAAAGAAGAAAGACTCTGAATGGGGATGAATACAATGCGGAACCTTCCAGAAGGCGTAACGTCTCCAGCGGGAAGCAGGTATGGGCAGTTCAATCCCCTCTGGTCCCATGGGGCTGTTCATGGAAGTCGGTAAATCACCTATAGGTCAAGTCTTGGCAGTGGTGTTTTGGGGGATTTAAGGGGGCAGCGGGCAGTCAAGGCAAGCATCGCCTCCTTCTTACTACCCTTTCTCCTCGGTCCTTCTGCAAAGCGGCATGTTCCTCATCCAGAGACAGACCAGCGGCCGCGTGGACCCGGGGCCCACCGGAAGGGAAAGGCACACAGGAGTGGCGAGGCCTCCTCGGACTTTCCCCAAAGTCTGCATAGAAGAGGGGGGAGGCAGAAAGCCAGGGACTTATAAGCAGGTCCCAGGGGCCTGGCAGAAGGTTTCTCCGGCCACAGAGGAGACAAAACAGGGGTCTGCCCTGTACGGGGCTGCTAGTGCGGATTTGGGGGGCAGCATTGCTGAAAGAGGGGTGGAATTCACCTGCGTGTCGTATAAGTGATGCCACTGGACGACCTTATGACAGAGGATAAAGGGTCGGGAACGGGGGAAATGACCTAGGGGCAGCAAGAATCCTAGATGCCGCCGGGGCAGGGTTCCGATGTGTCCCTGCACTAAGACCAGGAAGTCCACCAAGTCAGGATTCAGTATCAGTGAGAGGAGCACCAGCAAAAGAAAGTGCGCTCTCCAGCCAGGCAATGCTCCCAGTTCCCCCCTCCATGTCCTTGGGAAGAAGGGAATGTTCCCATGAGGAGCAGTTTAGGGAATAAAGCAGAAGTCAGGGTTTCCAAACAGCTTCCGTCACAGGCCACAGGCCGAAGCCTAGAAGCAGAACAAGGGTGACATAATCCGATGACCTGCTCTTATCTGAAGGACAAGCCACTCTGATTGCTCAGTGAAGGCCAGACCACAGGAAGAAAGCAAGATGGATACCAACAGGCTGTTCCAAAGGCCAAACCGATCGTCGGGAAGAGGACGGCTGAGAAACAAAGGAGCCTAGTTCTCCAAATCATGGAACGTGTCGCCGTGGGAAGGCAGAAATGCATCGTGGACCCCTGCACCTCTCTGCCCTTCTCCACTGGCAGCGCTACGGGAGGGGGAGGGGCAGGGCTCACTGAGAAAACAGGTTGTCCTACCCCTCCCTGACTGGGGGCTGGCGTCCCTCAGAGGAGCACAGAAGCAGCGCATTTCTCTGCTTTTCCCTTTGTCTCATCCTTGGTCCCTAGACCATTAGCCCCAGTTGCCATGGGAACAGAAGCCGAGTGTCTGATGCATTCATTGGACTGCGGGAGGCGAGCAGAGCTGGTCCTTGAAACCAAGGCCCCCGGGAGCAGAGACATCAGCAAAGCACGCACGTTGGAAGAATTCACAATTTCCACAGACGTATCGATCCCCGAGACTATGATTACATCCACCGCCCACGCCAGCCCTCCCCTCACAGGAAACCAGCGTCATCCTAACAGAGCCTTCTAGAACATCACGCTGGCTGAGCCGAGGATGTTTGTGGGGGAAGGTGTGCTGTGGCCACGAAAGGGGTTGCGATTTGTCTGCCTGCCGCTGCAGCAGCTGGGGGCCCGGGAAGGGGAGTCTTTCACTGAAAGTGGCCCTTGGGAGCCACAATAGGCCGGGCAAGGAGGGCATGCAGGCCAAGCTCAGGCTGGAGGCATGGAAGGCCCTGATGTGACACACACATGAAGGAAGGGGTGCACGAGCCCCTGTCACGCTTCCGGGTTGCACCTCCTCCCTCTGAGAGGGACCCAAGAGGAGCCCCAGGGCAGCGGGACAGTCCCCTAGCCCCCGAGGTTGGGAAGGGCCACGAAACCTGGCAGAAGGCTTCCCTTCACCCTTCACCTGCCGCTGCTCTTCCTCTGTACTCATGTGCCCCGGAAGGGACCCCTGTCCCTGCGGCTTCCCCTGGCCCTCCTCCATATCCTCTCATCAGCCACCCACTGTCTCCTATGATACCTCACTGGACACCCATTCCCCCCACTGTCCCCTCTGGTACCTCACTCGACATCCATCACCCCCCCATCTTCCCTGCGGGCCCCTCCCTGCCTCCCAGCATCAGAGTTGTGTCTTGTCTCTGTCTGTCCTTCCTGTGCCCCCCACCACCTGCTGCCTCTTCCCACCTGCTTCTTGCCCTCTATGGCTCCCCAGCCCGCCAACTCCTCCTCCTCCTCCTCCTCCTCCTGGCTCTGCCTCTTCTCATGGCCTCCTTTCACTCTCGCCCAGCTCGCCCTCATGAATGGACATTCCTTCCTTCGTTCGGTTAGGACGGGCCTAACCTGACCAGGGGTGTGCAGCCTCCAAGCCCTGCGTCCCAAAATCAAGCACGGGAGCCAGCGTCCCGCTGCAGTTTCCCACAAGTGAGTAGGGGTGACGCGAGGAGGGGCAAGAACAACTGGAGGATGAATTTTCACGTGGGTGGCTCAGTGAGCACACAGCCCGCAGGCTTGCTCTGATGGCCTCCTCAGACCGGCCTCCCCAGCTACGTCAGGGCAAGTGTCCCTTTTCGTCCTTTGCTGCACCAGGGATTTCCAGGCATGGAGTCCGGCCTCCCGGAGGGAGGGTAGGTGAGGTGTGAGCGCAAAGTCCAACCGGGCGCCTACTTCTGGCAAGCTGCGAAACTGAAAGATCGACAAACGTGAGCAGTTGCTCAGCCATGCCAGCGGACCGACCCTTGCTCCTGCCACCGCGTGCCCCCAGCCCGCTCTGCCATCATGCCCCCTCCTCTTCTCCACTCCCTTGCCCAGCTCGCTTTACCCTTCCCTGCCCCCTCCCTCTTCACCCTCTGCATGGCTTCTGGAGGGCTAAGCTCTGTGGAGACAAAGAGGTTGGTTGGGTGAGGAGGCAATAAAGCCTCAGCAGTGGGAAAGGACACGGATGAGTCATATCTGATGAGCTGATCATATCAGCTGAGTCATGTCTGCGAGCCCCCTCTTAAAGCAGCAGGAAGGAAAGGAAGGAAGGCCAGGAGCAACCCGCTACCCGCTACCCACTACCCGCTACCTACCCGGCGTGGCGGGGCTACACTCCTGCGCAGGTGTCCAGGGCAGTGGTCGGGGCTGTGGTTGCACTGCGCTCTAAAGCAGGTTTAAAATCAGGGGACCCCTTAGCCGGGCGTGGTGGCGCACGCTTGTAATCCCCGCGCTTGGGAGGCAGAAACAGGAGGATCGCACAGGTTCGAAGCCAGCCACGCGCCCTGGCTTAGGAGACCCTGTTTCCAAATAAAAATGTAAAAATAGGTCTGGGAGTGTAGCCCGGAGGTAGAAGGGCTTCCAGGAACCCCAGTACCACCAAAAAAAAAATCAGGGGACCCCAATCCCTTCGCAGCCCCCTGTAGCGTGGAATTTGCTCTCCCCCAGCGATGGGCGTTCTTGAGGACAGAGTTGCCTTCCCCAGCAGAGGAACCAGCATTTACGGGCTTCGGGAGCTTGGGCTCAGGGGAAGGCACACCCAAATAATACCCAAACCCAGCCCGAGCCTGGAGTTAATGTCTAGGGATCTTCAGTCCCTGGAGCTAATTTCATTTCTCCTGTTTTCTCAGGCTGAATCTGTGTGCTTTCTCTCCGTTTCCACATAGATGCAACATGGGTCGTGACTTTTATGCTTTTCATTTTGATGCAGTGGAGACCTTTAATCAGTATCCTGCAAGTCAGATTGCACGTCAGCTCAGAACAAGTGCACATTCATGGATGACACCCGGTTCAAGCTGTGGGTTATCTAGAAGGATATTTCTTCACTTAAAAACATATAAGGGCCGGGCGTGGTGGGGCACGCTTGTAATCCCCGTGCTTGGGAGGCGGAGACAGGAGGATCGCGCAGGTTCAAAGCCAGCCAGAAGCTGGCTTAGGAGACCCTGTTTCCAAATTTAAAAAATATAAAATAGGTTTGGGAGTGTAGCACGGAGGTAGAAGGGCTTCCAGGATCCCAAGTACCACCTAAAAAAAAAAAAACATAAAAGGGAGAGCTCTTATTTCCTTTACTAGTGTGATTGCTGTGGCTTTGACTTCTAGTAACTCATGAAGGAGGGGCAAAGAAGGCAGCGCTTTCTCATTCCTGATTGTTCCTCACTGACTCTTAGGTTCATGGGGAATGGCGGGGGGTGTCTCTCGGAAGCGGCTTTCTGGAGTTTGGAGGCAGCCACTGGCTGATTTCTAGTGTGGGGGGGCTGCTTGCATCAAAAGGGGTGCTGATTTTGCCACATGCTTCTAAAGCTTCATTGGAGATGACCCTGTGGTTCTTCCTCATTTTGTTGATGTGGCCCACGACAATCATTTCCAGTCGTCAAATCTTCCTAGGCTTTCCCAAAGGAACCTTCTTTCCTTCTCCCTGGGATTTTAAGAGGCTGTTGGGCTCAACTTACTCGTCTTTTGTTGAGTAATCCTTGATTAAAGTTCTCTCACGATCTTTATGTGTAAGCTTCTTTCTGTTACGGTCCCATCGCCTGCCTGGGTGCTAGGGTAATGCCGGCCTCCTCAGAGGAACTGGAAGCGTCCCGTGCTTTTCGATATTTGGAAGGGATCGAGTAGGACTGGTGCCAAGTTGTCACATATTTTGTAGAATTTTCCAGTGAAGTGTGGGGAGCCATTAAGGTTTTCCCCTAAAAGAATACTCCTGACTGTCCTTTGCCCAGAGTCAATAAGGTTTGGGGTCACGGAAAGTTCAAGGTCTGAGAGAAGCTCAGGTGGGATTGATTGACCTGACCCTTATGCGCACAGGTGGAGACGGCACGAGGGTTGATTGACCTGGATCTGTATGAATAGGACGAGAGTGACAAACCCGGGATCGGTCAGTAGAGATATCGACCCGGGAGTTTACTAGCGATCCTTCCATGATGGAACTAAATATTTTTTGAAACAAATTCTTAGAATTGAATTCTTTTCATCCTCACTCCTCTCTTTGGAACCCGTACTTTTGCGCGCTGGCTTCGGCAGTGAAGCCATCTGGTCCTGGGCTTTTCTCCTTCAGAGGAATTCTGATTGCTGATTCAGTCCCCTTAGTAGTTGTACGTCTGCTCAGATTTTCTTTGTTGCTGTGGTTTCTTCATGAGCCAGGCTTGGCAGGTTCTCCATGACCAAAAATCCAGTTCCCAGTTATCCAGTTTGGTTACCCACTTTCTCCTTTTGTTCCTGGGGATTCCAGGGAAGGTCCTCCTAACTTCGAGTTATAACCCCCCGCCCCCTGCTTACTTACTGATTGACTGACTCTTGGTTCTGGGAATGGAACCCGGATATTTGTTTTCCTCTTTTGAAACAAGTTCTTGCTAAGTTACTGAGGTTCTTGCTAACTTGCGGAGGCTGGCCTCCGACCCGTGAACCTCCTGTCTGGGCCGCCCAAGTCCTGGCCTTACGGGCGTTCCCCATGATATGCTCAGCTTCTACATTCTTGGACTACAATTGAAGTTCGGAATCTCTTTTACGGCTTCTTGCCTCGGCCATTTCAGATCTGAAGTCCCTCTTTCAATTGGAGTTGAGTGACTTGAGCCTTCTCTGTTCATTCCTAAATCACTCCACCGACGAGGTGGCCGAGTGTGTTCAGTTCTCTCTCTGATTTTCCAAATACGAGCTCACTGCTTCATTGACTTCTCCTCTGGTTTTGCCATTCATTGTGTTCCATCTTTTTATGTTCATCTTTACCTCATCCTTCCTGGTGACAGCTATGGGCAGGTGGTCCTTCCTCGCCTCCTTCTTGAGACACAAAGTGAGCTTGTTTAGCTCAGGTGATTTTTTTTTCTTTCACCATGTGAGATTTACCACCCTCTTGTTACCTGTGCTGGGTGCTACTCTCCGGACATGTCCTCACTTGAGCTATACTGTGCCTGTGCTCCCATGTTTCTCAGGATATTTACAAAGTTGCCTGTGGTTTTCTCCTTACCCCATTGGTGACATAGCAGGGTATTGTTAAAGCTCCACATTTTTGTCATTTTTCCAAACTGGTTTCTTCTGGAATTGGTTTCTGCTGTCTTTCCTCTGTGGGCAGAAATGACACTTGGCCTGCTTTGTCCATGCTCCGTTGGTTCAGATTCTAAGTGTTAACGAGGGAGAGGAGTCAAGGGCTTCTGGAGGTGAGTGTAGGATGCAGTGCTGGTGAACATGCTGTGGTGGTTGAGCTGGCTTCTCTTTATCGCTATGGGCATACTAACATGGACGCGCTGTAATTGTACACCGTGAGGACGTAGAGAGGGGTAGGAACATACGTGCACGCCAGGTTTGGCGTGTCTCCCTCTGGATCCCACCCCACACTCTCTCTTCCCAGAGCCCATCCCCGAGAGTGGTATGATAATTTCGCGCAAGGACACAGCATTATTTAAGCTCTCTCCTTCATTCTGTCTCCATCTCCCTTCCTCTCTGCCCTGAACACCTCCGGTGCTCCATTGGAGTCTCTCCTCCTTTATCTGAAATCTCTTCTGATACCCAGTTTCTCTATTTCTTCTTCCAGATATGAGAGAGAGCACACAGCCATTGGCTCTGATAGAGGACCCATCTCTAGAATATAGAGCCAGCTTTAACAACGTCATGAATCAAAGAACTGGCTCCTCCCACACAGGAAATGATAACCATGCAAAACATTTGGACTGGATTCCATCAAATTTATCATTTCTGCTATTCGCCCTTAGGAAAACGAAAGGCAAGCCCTCCACTAGGAGGACGTCTCTGTGACACACACAGCTGTGAGTGCAAAGGGATGTGGAATGTGTGAAGGAGCCGGTGTGGTGGTGCACGCTTGTCACTCCAGCGTTTCGGAGGCTGACACAGAAGGATGGTGGTTAGGAGACAGCCTCAGCAGCTTCCTGAGACCCTCTGCAACTCAGTGAGACCCTGTTTCAAAATAAAATAAGGACTTCCGGGAAGATGGCTACCGAGAAAAGTGGGGCTTAAGAGTCCCGCTAACAACCAATCTCCATTACCACAAAAAGAGCGCCTTTCATAGCCAGAAAACACCATCACCAGAAAAACAAAAAAAACCACCAGGCTCCAGAGAGAAAGTGGACTGAGAACAGAGCTCAGGGCCACAGAGGAGACACACGCGCCCGAGAACGCGGCAGCAGCGCCATTACTGCCGGCGGCAGCGGCGAACTCAACGGACGGCTACAGCAAGCCAGGTGAGCCGCTGCGGAACAGCCAGGCGGGATCTTTCGGCGCAGACAGCATTTAAAGCTCCCAGTGGCTGAGCTCAGCACACGCTGCAGGGATTCAGAGTGGAAATCAAAACCAGAGAAGAAAAAATACGCCAGCCTCATGGCCGAGGGCGTGGCAGAGGCGCCATATTGCCACCAGCGGCGGCAGCAGCAGTGAATTCACCGAGTCCAGTACAGCTACATCTGCGTACTCAAGAACAGTGAGTCAAATTGCGGACCACAGAGGAGAAATCGCAGTATTGGGCCTCCTGGGACTTGACCCAGTGAGGGAGTGGTGGTGGCAGAGATATCACACCATAGGAGAACGTGCAACCTGGCACCCCCCATAGTTTAAAGCAGCCTCTATCGACTCCCTGGGTCGGAGACTCTGTGATACAACCCAGTAAAGGAGTAGTGGGGTCTGAGAAAATACAGACTCGAGATCCAGAGCACCTTAAGTGAAGCCATAGTGACCCAAGGGAAAAACCCAGAGAAGGCACAAACCTCCGAAATCATGGGAAAGAGGAATAACACTGGAGTAATGAATGTGCACAACCCCACAACATCAGAACCCGATAAAACAGAAAATCAGAGATTTCTAGAAGATCAAATCAGGAAAATAACTGTAGAAATAATAGAGGTGCTTCGAAAAGAACTCAGAGAGAGCCAAAAAGAGATAAAGGATGCAATTAATGAAGTAAAGGCCTCAATTCAAAGCACAAACAACCGATTAGACCACATGGAGAACAGAATCTCGCTCTTAGAAGATGAGCAATCCAAAAATGAATGCATAGTTTCTAATCTAGAAAAAAATATCCAACAGCAGGAATCTGACATTGAAGAAATATGGGCCCATCTTAAGAGAGCTAACCTAAGAATAATTGGAATAGAGGAGGGAAAAGAAAGTGATACCAAAGGGATCAACAATCTCTTCAAGGAAGTAATAGCAGAAAATTTTCCAAATATAGAGCAAGAGGTTGATACACAGATCCTGGAAACTTATAGAACTCCCTTTAGACAGGATTGGAGAAGAGGATCCCCACGCCATATAATTGTCAAAATGACCAATGTGGAAGCCAAGCAGAGAATCTTAAAGGCAACAAAAACAAAGGGCCAACTGACATTCAGAGGCAAACCAATTAGAATCACTCCAGACTTCCCAAACCAAGTCATGAGAGCCAGAAGGGCTTGGAGTAACATATTCCAAACTCTGAAAGAAAACAACTTCCAGCCAAAAATTTCCTACCCAGCAAAACTTTGTATCAAATTAGATGGAGAAATAAGAAGCTTCCATGACAAACAGAAACTGAAGGAATTTATGTCTTCAAAACCAGCACTAGAGAAAATACTCAAAGAGATTAACTACAAAGAAGAAATAGGTAACACTCACCAGAACCAGAGAAACAAGAGTTTCCATCCAACAGACAACTAAGATTGGTTATCTGTGGAGATTCATTATTTATGTTAGTCTTTTACCTATCTCTAAGTTGTATTGTTTGCCTTTATTGTTGTAAATTTTTAGGATTTCTAGTTGGAATATTAATATACCTTCAGATATAGCATTTGGAAATATTTTATCCCATTCTATTAGTAACTTTTAACTCTGTTTACATTGTCTTTGGATATACAATATTTTCTTTTATTTTTTAGGGAGTTTGTATATTCTTCTGTTGCCTGTGCCATTGAAATCATATCCAAGAAATCACTGCCAATTTCAGTGTTGTGAGGTTTTATGACCCAGATTTTCTTCTAAAAGTTTATAGTCTTAAGATTTATATTTAGGTCTTTTATCTATTTTGAGTTAATACTTGTATATGGGATTAGGTAAAGGTCCAATTTTATTCTTTTCCATGTAATTATTATTTTTCAACAATATTTAGTTAAAAGATTATTATTTCCACCACCAAATGTTCGTGGAAACCTTGTCAAAAATAACTTGACAATATATGGAAGAATTTATCTCTAGGCTTGTATTTAACTCCAATGGTCTATATATCTGCCTTTAGAACAGTACTACACTGTTTTAATTATTGTAGCTTTATATGGTTTGAAATCAGAAAATATATATCTGCTAGCTTTGTTCTTTTTCAAGATCGTTTTGGGTATCTAGAATTCATATACCATATTAGGATAGATTTTTTTGAAAAATAAATATATAAATATATGATAGTTTCACCTAAAAAAACAGAAAAAAATATGCTCTAGTAAGAAAGAAAGCAAAAAGAAATATTGAAATGCTATCTTTAAATCATCAAACGCTTGGTATCAGACAAATGAAACTGTTATGTGAGATTATCATTTTTAATTTTGGATAAATTGCTATAATACTAGATGTCAACCACTAAGCCAAGCATGGGAAGGAGGGATGGGGAGAGAAGGGGGTGGGGATCGGGTGGGGGCTGACTGGGCGATGTGTGCATGTATGTCTACAAAAGTTTGTATCCCACTATGATGTATGAATACAGTGCACCAATAAAATAAAATTTAAAAAAAAAAAAAAAAAAAAAATAAAATAAGAATAGAAAATAGGGACGGTTGTGTAGCTCGGAGTTACAATGCCCCTGGGTCCCATTGCCAGTACCAGGAAATAAATAAATAGAGAAAGAAAGAAAGAGAGAGAGAGAGAGAAAGAAAGAAGAAAGAGAGAGAGAGAGAGAGAGAGAGACAGAGAGAGAGAGACAGAGAGAGAGAGAGAGAGAGAGAGAGAGAGAGAGAGAGAGAGAGAAAGAAAGAAGGAAGCAAGGAAAAGTATATGAAGGACCTTATCCTTCAGCTCTCTAGAAGATCACGCCACAGTCAGTAAGCCAACCCCTGGAAGTTTGCTCCACTTGCGTGGGAAAAGATATACACAGAGGGCCAAGAGAAGGGGCTGGGCCAAGATCCCTAACTGGGCCTTTGGCAGAGCTGGCCCAGAGACCTCAGGCCAGGCACCTCCCTTCCCTGATTCTGTTTTCCATGGGGAGAGTCAGGAGAATGGGTGTCAGGAGACAGTGTGGAGCGGGGGGGGGGGGCTCATTGGCCCCGCACCTGGAGCCCCTCCATGGCGGCAGCACTAGACTGCAAGAGACAGAGCAGGCACCTCTTCTGCAGAGGGCCCCGGTTTGATTCTGTGAGCTGCCACTTCCTGGTGTCTCTGGAGCATCTTCTGCCTGCATCTTCTGCCTGAGAGCCTCAGGCTTCTCATCTGTGGTATGGCCCCGTCAGGCCCTCCTCTCAGGGCTGTCCCCACATCGGGAACATGGACTCAGGCAATAAATGATACTTGAGTATTCAGAATTACGTTCTGCCTGGTCACTGGACAAGAGTGGGCACAGCGATGTTTGTCCATGGGTCAAGAGGAGGCATCAGAGGAAGCAGGCCAGGGTGGTGATGCTTGTGGGGGAGAAGGCTGCTGCAGGAAGGGTAAGTGTCGTGCTCACCAAGGCCACACAACCAGTGCATCCTAGGGCCTCAGAAAGCACTTGGCTAGAGGAATTGTAGACCCTCGAGGGGAGGGTCCCCAGGCATGCCCCAGGCGAGGCAGGTGTGACGCCCGCCTTGCTCTCCTACAGCTGTCCAGTCTGAGGAGGTGCGGCCTCCACTGGGGCGGCCTGGACCCCCGGGAAAGACACACAGTTGGTCTTCCTGCGGGCCCCAGCCAGCCTGCTGGAGCCCTCCCTCCCTGCCCAGCCCGTGGTGAGCGCTGCCCCCAACCCCACTCATGGGCTCCTGTGTGGCCCACCCTGGGGCACCAGAATGCAGAATGCAGAGTGCCCGGCATGCCATGAGGCCAGGGAGGGGTCCCTGCCCAATCCTGCCTCTCTGGGGCTGCCTCTTCCTCCAATCTCTGTCAGCTGCTCAATCTCTAGCTCCCTGTGCCCTGGGTACTGGAACTCACAACTACCTGGGGCCTGCTACCGTGATGGCCCCGTCTTGTTAGAAGAAGCCTGCCTCTGGGGCGGGCGCAGGGGTGTCCCTGGCGCTGCCAGGCACATGGTAAATATCTCATAACGTCAGTCCTGGGATGTCAGGTCCCCCTCATATTTCCACGGAAGCAAAGAGGGAAGAAAACGGCATTTCCCCGCGAGTGGGTGTCGGGGACTTTGTCTACGTGTTCTAATAAACTTTGGAGCTTAGCGTTTGTCAGAATCCCAGAGCGTCAAGTGTGGACAAGCATTGGCCCCGATGCTGTAAAGAGAACGTCACAGGACAGGCTACCAAGATGCAGACCCAGCCAACAAGCCAGTGTGAAAAGGTGAAAAGTAGGGCCAGGGCAGGAGGGGAAGGAGACCTAGGGAGTCCCATACCCAAAAGGGCCCCGATGGGAATCCTGCTCGCCATTGGCTGTCTGGATCCCTGTCTGGCTGTGTGTGTGTGTGTGTGTGTGTGTGTGTGTGTGTGTGTGTGTGTTGGGGAGTGCTTTGAGGCAAGAAGTAGGAGGGGGAGGCAGGCAGAGAAGTTGACAACACTGTTTACCTCCTGGTCACCTGAGGCTGTCCTGCCAGACTGTGGCCCTGAAGAGTAGAGAAGACCAGGAAGCCAAGGAATGGCCCCCAGGTGACTCTGAGCCCTTCCCAGGGGCCAATCCATGAACTGACTTCCCTGCCCCTGCTCCTGCCTAACCCACCACCTCCGCCCCTGCCCACCTCACCCAGCCCTTGAAGACACCAGGGACTCCCGGGCAACGCTCTGCTTCTGGAGAAAGAGCCAAACGCCCAGGTGTGCCGCCACCCCACCCCGGAATGTGTTGTCTGGGGAGCAGGAATCTATCTGTTTCCTTAGGTCTTGCTTTCTCGGCAACACTCTTTGTATTCCCATGGCAGGGGTGAGGCCGGCTTGTGGGGCCAGCCTCCTTCTCCTTAGGATTCTGTCCAGGGTTATGTCCTGAACAGACAGGGAGAGGAGCAAAGAGGTATGGAGCCAGTCTTAGCAGAGCAGGGGTGTCAGGAGGTGAGCGAACCCTGCGAGTGAGCAAGGGTGGGTAAGGCGCTCTGAAGGAGGGAGAGTGGAGCTTACTTGGGCTCCACCAAGCGACCCCTTCCTTCCCCGGTGGCATGGCACCCAGCCTCCCTCCAGCGGAGAGGTCCCATGGGCAGGTGGACCTGAGCCTCTTGCCTCGCTGGGCCTGGCCTCCACTGAACCAGAGCCTTCACTCCTCTGGGTCTCCCCATGAGGAGCTCAGCCACAAACTAAGAAGGAGACGTCCACATGAAGTCTGCAAGTTTAATGCAACACTGATACCCAAACCACGAACACACGAGAAACAGCACAGGACGAAAGCAGGAGGAGCCAGGGAAGCTTCCTGTGGCGCAGGCCCCTCCGATGCAGGGTGCAGCAGCAGGAGGAGGAGGACTAGGAGAACAAGGAGGAGGAGGAGGAGAAGGGGGAGGACAAAGAGGAAGAGGAGGGATAGGACGAAGAGGAGAAGGAGGGCGAGGACTAAAGGAGGAGGAGGGCGAGGACTAAAGGAGGAGGAGGGCGAGGACAAACAGGAGGAGGAAGAGGAGCAGGAGGAGAAGGAGGAGGAAGAGGGCTCCTAGAGCTGGAGTGTGGGGTTGGAGGGACAAAGCAAAGCCGGTTGTTTTCTGAGCCAGCAAGAGGGCAGCGGCTCCTCAGCGCGGTCTGTCTGTGAAGCAGGGAAGAAGAGTGAGAAGGGTGGAGACCTCGGTGGCCAGGGAGGGACACGGAGGGCGATGGTGGCCCCGGCCCTCCTCAGCCCCCCCACCCACCCAAGGGCACCCTGGCTCCCCCAGCCCACCTGCGGGGTCTCTGGTGTCTGTGCAGGGGGACATCTCACTGCATCCAGGAGAAGAAGCTGGTGCGGACTCTGGCGGCATTTCGGGTGTGGGCTGTGGAGCTGGTGCTGGGGCCATCCAGGAGGCTGCTGGCACTGCTGCCACCTCTGCCTCCACCGCTGCTGCTGCTGCTGCCGCCGCCGCCTCCGCCGCCACTGCCGCCGGCCTGGGGGGCGCTGCCGCCGCCAGCCCTCCACCCGGCCCTCCTGTTGGCGCGGTTGTTATTCAGGATGTACTGATGGTACCTGGCCCAGAAAGCAAAGGGGATCCTGGCCCAGGCGTCGCCGAAATCCCCGTCCTCGTCCCAGGCCAGCAGCTCGGTCTGGATGTCGTCCCAGCTCCACCGTCCGATCAGAGCCTCCTCGCCGATGTTCATCTGGGCCCGCAGCTGGGCCCTGGCCTGCTCTTCGGCCATGTCCACGTCCATCATCTTGAAGGTGTCGTCCACGGCCTCCAGGAAGCGAGCCTTCCACTCGCGGGGGTCTCGGTTCTGGTACTGAGGAGGGAACCGGCAGTCCTGACCTCAGGGACCGCCCCCCCGCCCTGTGCAGGGCCACCTGCTGCCTGCTGGCCGGCCATGCGCCCGTCCCCACCTCCAACGCCCCGGGGCCCGGACTCCAGCAGGGGTCCCTGGGTACCTGGGCGACGAATCTCAGGACCCTCATCTTGCTGGTCTCGTAGCGGGCTCGCAGACCCCAGAGGAACTCGTACTCCGGCGGGCAGCTGTTGGGGATCTTCTTGTATTCCAGGTACCTGAGTGTGAGAGGAAGGTGTCCTTGGCTTCCCTCTCTCTGGGCTCACCCGTGTGCGAGTGGCTTTTCCGCGTGGTGGCCCGCCTTTGGCCCAGTGCTGCCGCAGAGCTTCAGAGGGCCTTCCCTCTGGCTCGCAGCCTGCACTCACCCATGCTCCACCTGGCTCCTCAGCCTCCCACAGGCCCTCCCTCCCGGAAGCCATGCATAGGTGCACACAGACAGGTGTAGGGCTTTTGCTCGCAGGAGGCCACAAGGGCTGTGCCCCTAGTCGCAATGGCCCCAGATTCCTGTTGGGTGTGTTGTAAACAGAGGAGCCATTCTTTGGGCCCCCTGCTCTGAGCACACCCCACGGTCAGGCTTCTGAAGGAGGCCTGGCACACCCCGGGAAAGACCTGCCACAGAGCGTGCCTGGAAAGAAAGCAAAGGTGAAGCCAGAGCGGCTCCGGGCACCAATGATTGCCAGGTCGTGTGTGAGTATGAGTGTGTGTGTGTGTGTGTGTGTGTGTGTGTGTGTGTGTGTGAGAGAGAGAGAGAGAGAGAGAGAGAGAGAGAGAGAGAGAGCGAGCGTGCCAAGGGAGAAGAGGGTTGGCACTGGTCCGTCGGGAAACCAGTAAGTGCTGGGCTCCCCCTCAGCCAGGCCAGCGGTGGGCCATGCTCACAGACCTCCCCTCTCTGAGACCCAGGGGCCTCAGCAGCTTTAGTAGAGGGGCAATTGCTGAGCCAGCTGCAGCACAGGCACTCCAGGAGAGGAGACAGTGGGCACGTCTCACTCCTCACGGGGTTCTACATCCACCATGCTACCTTTCCGTCAGACTCCCTAGAGGTAGAGGCCGACTCCTCAGAGGCACCCATCCCCCTCGCCCACGAGTGCCCACGCCAGCGATCCCCGCCCACTGTTGTGAGCGGTGGCCCAGGGGTGGGGGACGGCTTCTCCACCAGACTGTCGCCAGGGACCCGCAGGGCCTAGAGGAGTTCATCTCAGTTGGTACTCACTTCTGCTTCACAAAGTCGTCTGTGATGAGCTTCCTCAGGTCGCCCAGGAACGGGTGCCTCACCCTGAGGGCAAGCAAAGAAATCCGGGCCTCGGGACGGTGTCGGGGGCCGACGTGGGCACAGAGCACGCCCTGGCGCGGTCACCTGCTTCCCAGGCCACGGCACATGGCCTCTCAGGCCAGGGCGCCTGGCAGAGGCCGGGATGACACTGGGCAGGCCTGCCCCGGGGAGGGGCTCCACGGAGGCCCTGCCTCTGACGGGCTCTGGGCCACCGCCTCTGCGGCCAGGGAGTTCAGAGAGGGCTGAGAGTTCAGGACCATTATTACCCACCTCCCTGGTGAGGCCCTCTGCTCTCTCCCCAGCCCAGGCGGCCCCGCCCCCTGCATTCAGGGACCTGCTCTGCAGGAGGACCCCACTGAGGGCCAGGGCCCAGGAGCCAGTCATACCCAGGGCGCAGTCCCATCTTGCGGAGTGCGTCCCAGAGGACAGCTGCGAGGGGACACGGGGACGAGAGTTTGCACGGGCAGGTGCGCGCGCCCCGGGCAACCCCCCCAGCTGCAGGGACAGCACTCACCCTCGCTGGCACTGTTGCCTTTCATGAAGATGACGCCCAGAATCACCAGCAGGAGACTCAGCCGGGGAGTGTCCTTGGTCCTAAAGGTGCAGAGAGAGGGAGGCTGTCCACGGGCCACGGCCCCCACACTGCAGCTGGGCGGCACCCACTCCCTCCCGGACTAGCCAGTGGGGCGGTGGGGAAATCTTCCTGTGTGTATATGTGCATTCATATTTATATATATTGTGTATGTGTGTGCACAGGCCCGCGGGCCTATATGCAGGGCTGTAGGGTGCCAGGGTGCCCAGGCAATTCATACTACCCTGGCTGCTGAGACTTCAGCCCCTCGCATGCCCATGCTTCAGGCATGCTGAGGTCCGAACGGGACCTCTTTGCCAGGGGCCTGCACAAGGCATCTCCCTGGAGGGGCACCCTGTGAAGCCCAAGCCACGCTGGAGGTAGCAAGCCACAAAGCCGCTCTCAAGCTGGGGGTGCAAATGGCCTGCCTACCGCCGCAAGGCCTGGCCCCAGGATGCTCCCACAGGGGTCAACAGCACAGAGATGGACTAGAGATAAAAAAAAAAAAAAACCGTGCACAGGGACAGTGGATGGGCGCACCGCCCTCTTTCCCTTGCTTACTTCCCCAGGAGGCGAGCAGAAGAATCCCGAGTGCAGATAAGAATGTACAGGTGCTCCTCCTTGTCAATTTCCTTCAGGTGGATGCCAAACTTCTAAGTGGGGAGAAAAAGAGTGAGTGAGGCCAAACTCCATGCCGGGCCAGGCGTCTGGCAACAGCCCCATCCGGGTCTGACCGGTCCTCCCTGGTGCCCAATCCTGGCGGGGGGGAGGGGGGGACGGGAAAGGAGCCCGGTGGCGAGGCCGGCCACGTGGGAGCTCCGGCATGGTCACAGTCGATGACACCCACCTCTGGAGACAGGCAGATGTGCCCTGGAAGGGGCACTGGTCTCCCTGCTGGGGCGGCCAGCTGAGAGGCAGAGGCCTGGGGCAGGCCTCCAGAGCGGGAGGGGCGGGAACTGCGCCGCCACCCCTGGCCACGGGCTGCCCCAAGGTGCTTGCTGTGGGAAGGTACCCGTGTCCCCCCACCCACCTTTTCCAGAGTGTAGGTGGCTCGTTCAATGATCTCAGGGGAATGCTCATCGTATTCCCGGATGACGTCCTTCACCATGTCTGCAGGAGGCGGACAGTTGGGGGAGGCGCCTGGGCTGAGCAGGGGCCCGCAGCTGCACCCCTCCCTGGGCCAGCCAGGCAGCTCCCCGTTCTGGGAAATCCAGGGACTCTGCAGGGTGCGGCGGAGTGGGGGTGCCAAAGCCCGGGAAGGCCAGGGACCACTGAGCAGGGCTGCTTACCTGACCGCTTGATGGGGATCTTCTTGTAGTCCTTAATCATCAGGTATTTCACCAACTTGTTTGCCTGGGGGGTGGACGGGACAGGAGGACATCAAGGCCCAGCAGGCCATGGAGTGCTGGCTTGGCCTGGCGTGGCGGGGAGGAGGCCAGAGGGTGACAGGCAGGCGAGGGCGCTTGTTCTCTTACCCTCTCCTGCAGAAGGGTCGCGTTGCGGGGCGGCAAGCACAGCGCCTGCCTCGAGGAGGGTATCTGGGACCTCAGGGCCACCGCCGGGGGCCGGGGGGCCGCTGCAGCCCGGGCCACGGGAGCCCGCGCAGCTGTCACTGGGGGCTGCGGAGGAGCTCTCCGGGTCGGTGGGTCCGCAGGCGGCTCTTTCTCCTCCTCGCTGCTCTCGTAGTCCGCCACCAGGTGCTTGGACTGCATGGCACACAGAAGAGAGAGAGACCCAGGGATTCCAGACTCCCGTGCACAAAGGCGGCGCACACGCTCCAAGCAGCCAGCACTTGGCAGCGAGGGTAGTAAGAGCGGTGGCTGGCACGTGCCGGGAACTTACTAAGTGCCAGGATCTGAGCCAAGCTCTTCCGCCACCAGGCCCGAGCAGAGGAAATACCCAGAATCAAAACATGTTCAAAGGCCCTGGGCCGGGAAAGTGGACCAGTGCAAAGGCCGGGGGTGAGTGGGGGAGGCCGAGGGTGGGACCAAAGCTGAGGAGCTAGCTAGGGGATGAGCAGATGGCAGACGGCTCTCACCTTCTTGGTCCTCTTGCCTCCCATCCTGGTCCAGGGCTCAGCACCACCGGGCTGTGCAGTAGCTTCTGCCTTCACAGGCTCAGGGTAGGGGCTAGGGGCCATCTTGGCCTTGACAGTGGCTGCTGCCCTGATGTTCTCAGGCTCTACCCACCGAGTCTTGGCCTGAGCCTTCCCAGACCTGGTCGCCTTGGGCCGGGTGGCTGCACCCTCCCTGGCGGGTGCCGCCTGGGACATACCCGAGGCGCCCCCCGAGGCTGCCTCCTGGGCGGGGGCAGGTCTCTTGGTGTGTGGGAAGGCCAGGCCACTGACACCTGCTGCCTGAGCGCATTCAAAAGCCTGGTTCTGGACCCGGCTGGCTGGCTGGAGCTGGCTGGCCTCCGCCTCGCTGGCCCTTGGGTGGTGGGCGAAAGCACAGAGAGGGGCGGGACCCCTGGCCCTGGCCCCCCGCGGGGGAGAGGCCCTGAGGGCCTGCCTGGGGGGCACCGCAGGCCCAGGTGCAGCCATCCCACCGGCGACCGAGGACCTCGAGGTCTGCGCAGAGGCCGGGGGCGTCCTGGGGCCTGACCCCCGAGCCTGGCCATGCGTCCTGTGCCGGGGGGCGTTATCTCCTAGAGCCAAGTGGTTAGCCATCACCTGAGGGAAGGCCCTCCTGGCAGCAGCTGCAGGGGCCCGGCTGGCCCGGTTGGAGGCTGCAAAGTGGGCAGCCCGGGCCAGGTTGTCTGGATCTGGCTGCAATGTGTCCACCAGGTTCTGGGCCCGGCCCGGGTTCTCCACATCCCAGGGCTCATTCTGCAAGGTGGGGATGGGGGCAGGGGGTGGGGGGAGAAGGGAGGGAGGGAGGGAGGGAGGGAGGGAGGGCAGAAGAGTCTACAGGCTGGCATCCGGCCTCCTGCGTGTTCCAGCCTCCTCCCGCCAGTCAGCCAGCTGTGGCCACCCCACACCTTCTAACACCCCTCCTCTGAGGGGACAGGGTAGGCTTGGGACACCCCAGCCTGCCTCCTGCTCTCCCCACACTTCATCCACCCCCCTTCCCAGGGGGACAGGATCCCCACCAGCAGGTGGACTGGACGAGAAGGGGCCTTACCCCTAAGAAGCGAAAGCTTGTTCCCAAGCTGCCAAAGGCTCTGAGCAGGTGGATGTTGAAGGTGGTGAGGGCACCATAGCCACCGAAAGCACCCACTTCTTCATAGTGGTGGCCTCTCACTGTTCCCTCTGCCCTCGCTCGGCCCCTGCCCCCATCCATGTCTCCAACATTGGAGGTTTGGGGGCGCACCCTGTAGCTCCCCTCAGCCATGCTGTGGGTACCAAAGAGGAGACAGCTCAGCCCGGGAGGGAGGGAGGGAGGGAGGGAGGGGAGGCGGTGTCAGGGGGCGGGGCGCGCTGCAGAGGCAGGCGGGCTGTCTCGCGAGGTGAAGGGAGCTATCCTCAGGTTGCTAGGCAGTACTAGGCTGCTCAGGGGTGGGCGGCGGCGGGGAGGGGGGTGTAGGGTTAGCGGGGTGGGGGGGGGGACCTGATGGAGTAGACTCGGTCAGGGACAGAGTCATCGCAAAGGGATAGAGGAGATCCCCGGAGACTCCGAGCAGGCATAAAGGGGAACTGAGGACAGACAGCCAGGCTCCCCATCCCAGGGCCACATTCAAATAGGGGGTGTGCTGCAGGGCTAGGGTCCCAAGAGTCCCCGGATGGGTGCGGGGAGAGAGGCTCAGAGAGACAAAGGGCTTGCGTTTTAAGGGCCACAGCAGGGATCACGATCCAGGGGAGCAGAAGACCAGGGATAAGGGACAGCAGAAAGCCCAGGGCAGCCAAATCCCAGGGTCCTTGTGGTCAGGTCGGGGCGGGGACATTCAGCTGATTCTCCTCTAGGCTGGGCTCCCTCCCGCTGGACCTGGACCGCTAGGGGAAGGTGGGACGGGGTGAGGTGGACCTAGGTGATGCTGGAAATGGAGCCCTGGACAGCTGGACTACAGACAGGAAGCAAGCGGCCATCTCCCTTGGAGTAGTCTGGGGGTGCCTGGGTGGGAGTGGGGCCTCGGGTCTTGCGGAAGCTCGCCTCGGAGCGCAGGGGTCTGTCTGTGGGTCGGTCTGTCTGTCTGTCACCTGGCTTGGGATCCTGGGCTCCGGCTCAAGCAGGCTGGGCTCTGGACGCCTGGCCGTGATGGGGATGAAGGGCAGGGCTCCTATCTGAACTAATGGGGTTCCGGTCAGGAGCGCCAGTGTTGCCTTGGGATCTGGAGCGCGGGAGCGGCGCGCAGGGTCTCGGGTTGCGCTGCCCCGGCCTAGCCCTATCTGGGGCTGGATCCTTACCTTGCCCGGGGGCTCGGATGGCGTCGGTCCTCCGCACCAGAAACCCCGCAGCCGCGCCCTCGCCTACCGCTGCCAGCACAGCAGCTCAGACCACCCCGCCCCTTTTCTCCGTGCACCCCGGGTGCGCTGAGAGCCTGCGCATGCGCGGACCCCTCCATCCCGCTGCCTTTCCCAACAAAAGCCCTTTCCGCCAGGTCCCCAGTGCGCATGCGACGCCACTAGTGGTGGGCGCCTGGCGTCGTGTGTGTGTGTGTGTGTGTGTGTGTGTGTGTGTGTGTGTGTTTGGGCGCGGGGGGCATTGTTCCCGCCGGATTCCCTCCCCCTCACTTCTCTTTGCCTCCTCTGAGCCCAGGGGAGCCCACTCATCACCCGCAGTGCAGTGCCACCCATCCAATCGTCTACTGGCCCTGCCACTGCCATTGCAAAATGCGTCTGGGTTCTGCACTTTCACCCAAGCTCCTGCAGCCCGGTCTTGGATGCTCTCTGCCCCATTTGCCCAACATGACCCCTTAAGGAGGCCATGCTCAAGAGGACTCCAGCTGAGTCTGACACCACAACACCTGGAAGTCCTCCACCTGCCCGCCAGGAAATGGGAAAGGCCCCGGGATGGAAGCGCCCCTTGGCTTTCCCAGCGCTATCCATCTGTAGGGTCCCCAGAGGGGCTGAGACAGCTGCTTCCTCTGTCTGCTACCTTTACAGGTCTCAGAGGGACGGGGGCCGCTTTAGGGCCTGTCCTCCTCAACCTCAGCAGCCCTACCTAGGAGATGGGTGATGGACGTGCGTCTCCCCATTTTGCACACCAGGTTGCTGAGGCTCGCGCCACGTGTGGGATTTGGTGCTGGGTCTTTCTGAATGCCAAGCCCGTGCCCTGCTCTTGTGCCTGGGGGACCCAGGCACCCTTCTTTCCACCCTTTGAGCGGCAGATTTCCCGCTCCTCCCCCACCCCAACGTCACCTGGACCAATCGTGCAAGGTGTGTGTCCAGGAGGAACAAGCTCCTGGGCTGAGCTCTCCGTGGGCCCATCCTCTTGTGGGACTTGCTCCTTGCTCTTGGTTCCCACTCACTGCCAGGCCTCTTCCCTGAGTGACACGAGCCGGCTGCTGTCCCCCGACCCCAGACCTTCCCCCGGTTCCTCTGGAGCTGCCAAGACAACTGTCTTGGCACTCGGCACATGGCGCCCTGGCGAACCCGGGTTCAGAGGAAAGGACTTGCCTGGTGCCTGGGCAGGGGTGGTCTGGCAGGAAGCAGCTACACTGGGCTTCAGAGTTCTGGGGATGCAGTGCTCAAGCCTGTCGTCTTCACGGGCTGTGTGTGCCCCGCTGCGGTCGCTGGGCTTCCCCGAGCTGGTCAAACGGGTGTGCCAAACGGGGCACACAGGCAGCGCCTCCGTGCGAGGACACGCGCGGGCTGTGGTGCTTCTGGCACGCTTGGTTGGAGAAGCTGTTTCTGAGGCGGAAAGCACATCTCAAGCTGAACGCAGACTCTTCTCCAACCAGAAAGAAGCAGATGAATTTGAGTAGCATAGGCCCAGGGGCCTTCGGCCTGGAGACCCAGGGCAACCTGCGTCTGGGGGGGACACCCTTGCGGAGGAAGTCGTGGGATCAGCAGACCAAAGCGCACAACGTGACCATAGCAAACTAAGGCGGAGTTCGCCAAGCCTGTCTGTCCCTGTCTGACATCCTTTCCTTCTGGGTGCAGGAAGGGACCCTTGGGATCATGCTGCCGGGGTCCTCCGTTTTGGGAAGCTTGGGGAAATCTTTGCTGGCCAGCTTCCGGGGAGAGGGGTGAGAAAAGGCCAGAAAGACGTCATTCCTTCTGGCATCTTCTCAAATGCCAAGGCGCCACAGTCTGGGGCAGAATGCCGTCAGCTCCATTCTTTGTCCTGTCTGAAACCTTCCCGTGATTTCCCCCCATCCTTCTCCTGGGAGACTGGGCTGTCTCCTAAGGCACTCAACCGGTCTCGCAGTGCCGGACGCCATTCCCCCCTAGTCAGTCGAGTGCGTTTATGGAGCCAACAGTGCCTTCAGGTGCAAGAGGTGGTGTAGTAAGTAGGTGGCTTGCTGCAGTCAGTCAGTGGGTCAGGCCTCCGGGCGCTGTGATCCATCAGCTGTCTAGTATTCAGCATCTCTCTAGGGAAACACAAGATGGACGAGAGTTAACGGCTAGAAGGAGCTCAGGTTTTGAGTTGAGAGTGCAGCCCAGGCAGGAAGATTCCTAGAGCTGGGTTTGAAGCACCTGCCAGCGAAGCCAGCAGCCACCGGGCATGGGACGGAATTCTCCCGGTTCTAAGTTTGACACAGGGACTCCAACGGAGTGTCTGAGTAGCTTATTCAGCAGCAGCAGCAGCAGCAGCAGCAGCAGCAGCAGCAGCAGCAGAGACAGAGGTTGTCCGTGCATAAGTCGCTATGCTGATTTCTCTGGACTCCAAAACATAGGTTTATTTTGAGCTTTCTCTGTCCCAGGCACAGATACAGGAAACTCATAACTTTTTAAACTGGGCTTGAACCCAGAGGTATGCTACTTTTGAACTACCCCCATGGCCCCCAGCCCTTTTTATTTCGAATTGGGGTCTTCTTAAGTAGCCGAGGCTGGCCTTGAACCTGTGATTCTTCCATCTCAGCCTCCCAAGTACTGGGATTACAGGTATTTGCCACCATGTCTGGCTTACCTTATACTTTACTATTCTTTGTGTTAACGTGATCACAGAATCCTCCCGACATCTCACTTAAGAAGGATACTATCCATCCTCCTTTCATACATGAGGACAACTCGTCCAAGGTCCCAGGGTAGAAATGCATGTAGATCCTGTGTGCATAGGCCGATAACTGTGGAAAAAACTGTAAAGTTTTTACCGTAGTCTTACCTCTACACAGCTCTAGATTTTTGAACCGGTTATTTTTTTTTCCAGTGTGCTCATTTTATTTACTTAGTTATTTCATTATTTTATGTCGTCTTGAGATTTATCGGGTCCTGTTTAACTTTTTTTTTTTTTTATCGGTGCATTGAAACCGTAGATCTTAATGGAATACAAGATGGTGGAGGCATACATGCACACAGCAGTCATTTAGCCCTTCCCCAACTCCCACCCCATTCCCTCCCCCTCCCTCCTTCTCAAGTTTGGCTCAGTGATGGGCTTTAATATGTTTGTGGATGCACATCCTGTACATTAGGAAGTTTCTCTCTTCCCCCTCCCATCCCTGTCAGTTAAGTCGCCTTATTTGTTTAAAGCCTTTGTCGTGTTGTCTCTACATGGCTCTAGATTTGTGAACCGGTTGTTTCCTTTCAGTGTGCTCATTTGTTTACTTAGGTTGTCTTGAGGTTTGTAGGGTCAATTTTTTTACGTTTTTATGGGTGCATTGTAGTCATATCTCTTTATAGGGTACAAGATGGTGGAGGCATACATGCACACAGCACTCATTTAGCCCTTCCCCAATCCCCACCCCATTCCCTCCCCCTCCCTCCTTCTCGTGTTTGGCTTAGTGATTGACTTTGATATGTTTGCGATCCTATGTCACTCACGTTAGGGATTTTCACCCCTCGTCCCCGCCAAATTCCTCAGTTAGGTCGCCTTGGTTGCTTGCTCATCTGCGGTTTCTTCTTCTTAGTCTAGAGTTTCTCCAATGACCCTTTTTCGGCCTAGCTTCCGTTTATAGGGAGAGAATTTGATTTCCAATACTTTGGTTATTTTTTAACTTATTTTATGAGAAGCATAAAATATAGAAAATATGTGCCTCGGTGGGGTGCCGTGCCATGTTCCATTACACGTCTACATTGTATAATGTTTGCTATTCTTTATTTTTAACTTACATATAAAAAAGTGTAGGTGTCAGTGGGGTACCATGTGATGTGTACATACCCGTGTATGCCAAATAACGGTTAAAAGGGCTAAGTATAGCTAGCTCCTCAAATTGTTTTTGTTTCTTTATGGTGAAAACTTTCCAAATCACCTCTTCCAGCTATGTCAAAAGTACCGTGCAGCTCTCTCTTCTTTCTCTGCAATAGCTCAGGGGATCGATCTTCTTACCAGCCCTCTGTAATGATAACGCAGTTTCCTTTGACAGGCCCTTTCCCATCCCCTCCCTCCTCCTACCTTCCCAGACCTCTACTAGCCACCACTCTGCTCTCAACCTTTATGAGACCAACGTTTTCACATTCCACAAAGGAGCGAGGGCATGCTGTACTTGTCTTTCCGAGCCTGGCTGATCTCACTGAACACCATGATCTCCAGTTCCACAGATGCTGTAGCCAATGACAGGGTTTCCTTCTCTTTTTATGGCAGAACAGTAGTATTCTGTGAATGTGTGTAGCTCCTTTTCTCATCCTTCCTCTTTCCCTCATCTGAAGTGACACTCTCTTTTCTTGGCTTTTGTGCACTGTGCCAGAATGAATGTAGAGAGTAAGAGCTAACATCTCCTTGATAGTCTGCCTTCTACCCTTCGATTGGATGCATACCTGGTAGTCAGGTTGCTGGACCGCATTGTTTGAACCTGGACGAGGTTGCTGGATCATAGTGTTTGAACCTGGGCTTTTGACAGAATCCATAGTGGACATTTCCCCCCCCTCCCCTTGGGTACAGGAAATGGAACCCAGGGCTATTCCTCCTCTGAGCCACACCCCCAGCCCCCTTTTACTTTTCTGATTTTCAAACAGGGTCCCACTAAGTTGCTGAGGGTCTCCATAAGCGGTAGGCTTTTGTCCTCTCCATATGCCGGCCTTGCCAGGACCCCTGGGTGTGAATGGAGGCCTCGTTAGGACCGCAGCTTTGGCTCTCCTCTGGCCAATCCAGGTGCAGCCTAAGTCTGTGGGTTTCTTCAGCTGTTGCATAGCAACTGCCCTGCCAGCTGCCTCTGTCTCTTTATCCCTGCCTCGGTAACATGGCCCCTGCGGCAGAGGACTGGATGGACCCTCCCGATGAGATCCTCGAGAAGCCACTATTTGCTAGTGACTCTCAAATCTACCTACCGCCCCACTCCCAGCCGCACTGATGAGGCACCGACAAAAACATCCACACGCCTACGTGAAATGTGCACCGCGGTGTTTTACAGGCTCCGCACGGTTACCCGTTTGGAACTGGGCGCTTGCTGTACTCACCCTGTGCACACCCTCACCCTTCCCACCTCATTTCGCTCCCAACTTCGCAGTCTTCTGTTTTTCTTTTTTGCACTACTGGGGATGGAACCCAGGCACATTCTACCTCCGAGCTATACCACCATCCTCATTTCACTACCACCATCCTCATTTCACTTCCATTATGCTCTTGACAGTTTGAGGACCTTCTTTCTGGAGGGTTTGATTTTTTTTCTTTATTGAATTTTAAAGACACGTGCTTCTCAGGGATTCTGGACACAACGATTTGTATATGAATATTTGTAGCTATAATCCTGGATCCTGGACAGAAGTTAAAAGTCCATTAACCAAGGTATGGGTAATTGAATTGAGATTTGTCCATACAATGGTACACTACATTGCATTAAACTGAATGACTTATTATTATAATTACCATCATATAAAATCATATTTTGATTTGAACTGGAGATTGAACTAAGGGGTATTCTACCTCCACACTAATCTCCCAGAATTTGATTATATTTTTTTTGAAAGAAGGTCCCACTAAGTTGCTGCATCTGTCTTTTTATAAATGATCCTCGTGTCTCAGCCTCCCAATGTATTGGATTACAGGCAGGCACCACTGCACTCATCTTCAGGTTCTTCCTGATCCCAATTTTGGGAGCTATGAGGAGTTCCTTGAAATGTATGCAAAAGAAGCTGGGCATGGCAGTGTACACTTGTAATCCCAGAATGCAGGAGGTTGAGACCAGAGGATCACGGTTTGCGGACAGCCTCAGTTATTTAGTGAGGTCCTTTCCAACTCAGTGAGACTCTGTTTCAAAATAAAGAATAAAAAATAGGGTTGGGGTTGTAGCTTGGAGGTAGAATGTCCCTGGGTTCAATCCCCAGTACAGAAAAAAAAAAAAGAAAGAAAAGTGTGCAAAAGCATGCTTTGCCTTCCATCACTGTTTTAGCCAGTAATTCACCCTCTGTCTGTATTTGGCCTCTATCCCTTCATTAAAATTTCCATTCTAATTTTCACACTAGCTTGTATGGAATTCGATATCTTCTGTCCTAGGTAACAAAATTCTCAGGTCATTATTTATCAGTCTTCAAATTTCAAAATATCTCTTACTTCTGTTAACTCAGTTGTATGTTGAAAGAACATAACATCATATATATTCCATATGTTCACTTGCTGTGACTAAAATTACTTCTTTTGGTATTGCCCTCTTTTTATCAAGCTGTCCAAGCTTTATTAAAGCAAAATTTTGGCCATGCATAGTGGCACACATCTATAATTCCAGTACTTGGAAGGCTGGGGCAGGAGGATCACAGCTCTTAGGCAGCCTCAACAATTTATCGAGATCCTATTTCAAAATAAAAAATAAAATTAGTCTGGGGATGTAGCTCGGAGGTAGAACACCCCTGGGTGTTCGATCCACAGTATCGGGGGGGGGGAGGAAGGGAGGGAGGAAGGAAAGAAGGATGGAAGGAGAAAAAAATTCATGGCTATTTTCCACTAGTCTATTCTGGCATCCTTCAAATGTCAGAATCACCTGGATCAATGTAAGCCCATGTGCATACTCTATAGCATTTGCGACATATTGTGCCATATTCAGTATCATTGAACTTTTGTGATGGGCAACTCTGGCCAACATGCTATAGTACTCTATTTCTGATTTCCTCAGAGGTAAGTAGTTGGTGAGGAAGACCAATTTCACCTTGCCCTATCTCATCACCTTCAAGGTCTGCTTTTTCCCAGCATGTATTTTCCTTTGTTCATAAGCTGTAAGCCTAGAATTGATCAATTCCAGAGACTTCTTTGTCTTCTTTATGTCCAACATCTTTCTGCCTTAGGTGTGGGATGGGCTCCAGCCAACAGCTGCCACCAGGATGGCAGAGAGCAAGAAAAGAAGTCGCATTACCTTTTTCTATATCTCTCCATTTTTCAGGTGAAAGTAAAGCCTTCCCGTACTATTTTTTTTTTCAATACTGTGGACTGAACCCAGGGGCGTTCTAATCCTGAGCTACACCCTCAACAACTTTTATGCTTATTTTGAAACAGGGTTTCCCTATGTTTTTGGGGGGTGTGTCTCACTAAATTGCTGATGCTCGCTTTGAAGCTTCTATCCTCATGTCTCAGTCTCCCAAATACTGGGATTTCAGGCCTGTATCACCACACCTAGCTAAAAGCCTTCATTTTTGAAAGGTAGTTATGATTGTTAGAAAATACTGAGTTGCTAATTTTTTTCAGCATATTGAATATTTCACTCAATTTTCATCTTGGTTTCTTGGCTTCAAATAAGAATTATGCTGTGAATCCTATTGTTATTCCTTTTTAAGTAATGTATCTTTTTTTTCTAGGGCCTCTTTCAATATTTTTTTCTTTGTATTTGGTTTTCTGCAGTTTGAGTATTATATGCTTAGGTGTGTGCAATGGACTCCAACCAAGAGAGCCCATCCCACACATCTAAGCATATAATACAGGTATGTACGTGTTTGTCAGCAATTATTCTGATGGGTTTTCTCTGAATTTCTTGCATTCTTGGCATAGTATCTATCAATTATTTCAGATAACTATTAGTCATTATTTCTTCAAATATTTATTCTGATCTATGCTATCTTTCTAATTATGAAATTCCATACATTACACATATAAGCACACATATATCACACATTTATTGCACATTAAGTATAATTACACATATTACACATTACATATAATTACACATATATTACATGGCTTGATATGATACTACAACTTTTGTTTTTGTTTTTTTTTTTGGTTTTTTTTTTGTTTTTTGGTGGTACTGGGGGTGGAGCCCAGGGGCTTTCTACCTCCGGGCTACACTCCCAGACCTATTTTATATTTTATTTGGAAACAGGGTCTCACTAAGTTGCTGAGAGCCTCACTAAGTAGCTGAGGCTGGCTTTGAACCTGCATGATCCTCCTGTCTCAGCCTCCCAAGCTTGGGGATTACAAGCGTGCGCCACCATGCCGAGCTGATCGTACAACTTTTGAATACTGTATTCTGAATTTTCCTTTTTGTATTGAATTTGCATAATTACTTTTGCCCTATATTTCAGTTCACTGATTCTTTCCTAGCTGTTTTGAGTCTCTTGGTGAAACCACTGAAGGCATTCTCTATTTGCTTTTTCACTAAACTTTTATTGGCACATTGTAATTATACATCATAGTAAGTTTCAGAGTGATAGAAACATACATGCACATATCACTTGCTGTGTTTTCCTGCATATCACCCTGCTCCTGCCCTTCCCTGCACATGTTATTGAGGTTGGCATTAATAATTTTGTATATGATCATAGCATTATTTAAAGTGTTTCCTTCATCAAGACTCCTTCTCCATGCCACTTCCCCCAACCTACACCACCAGCCAGGGCTCCACTAGGATTTCTCCTCCTTTTTCTGGAGTCCCTCTTGTTTCTCAATTTCTACACAGTTTCCACATATGAGAGAAAACATGTAACTCTTCACTTTCTGTGACTGGCTAACCTCATTTCGCTTAATATTCTCTAGTTCCATCCACTTCCCTGCAAATGACATAATTTTGTTCTTCTTTATGGCTGAGTAAAATTTCATGGTGTGTCTATACTATAGTTTCGTAATCCATTCATCTGTTGATAGATTCATTTGTCCATTTACCCAGCACATCCATGTTTATGGCAGCACAATTCACATTCTCTGTTTGTTAATGCATTGCTAGCTTAAATTACCTGTCTGACCTTGAATGCTGTTGGGGTTGTTTTACATTTCCTACCTTATCTATTCAACATCTTTCTCATATCTGCATCTGTTTTTTTGTGATTTCTTTGTCTCTTAATATTGAATTTCTCTTGCCTCTCTTCATTTCTGGCAATATTTAAGAGCTAGACATGTATGAATCAGTAGATACTGAGGTAAATATATTTATGCTTGCATATGAACCAGGTTTTTCCCCCTTCTAGGCCATTACTATGAAAGCCTGTGATAATGTAGTTAGGAATGGGACCACAGTTAAATTGTGTTGTTGCTATGGTTACCAGAGTTGAAGATGATTGTTGCTTTGGTTACCAGAAGTGGATTCTTTGTGGTTGCTATAGAAACCAAAGCCTTAATATTTCTCTAGTAATATCCACTCTCTCTCTCTCTCACCTCTGGCGCTGCTCCTCAGACTCTGTAACTTACCAACTATATCCCACTGTTCTTGTTGCTCTCTACTTGTGAGCTTGGTGTTGGGAGACAATCATGTTCAGTGTGTTTGATCTTTTCATTTAGTCTCAGTGTTAAGTAAGACCTCTATACATTGGTCTCAAAGACTTAGCCTTTGCAAATGTTCCTACCCCTCCTCAGGACATAATAGTGGTATTAACAAGTATTACTTTCTCTTCCCAAGGACAGAGGCTTACTTATTCCCACTGTTTTCTTACAGTTACCTGGGATGGTTTTCCACCAGTAACATTATGTTATTATCATGATGCCCTCTTCCTTCTTGCACATTAAAATTTTTGTTACTTAGGTGAGATAGGAAAGATGAGTCTGGGCAGAATTTTGATTGGGCAGTCTATTGCCCTCCCCAGTTACAATGGTACTGCATCAGCATTACCAGGATGAATGCTTATTTTATTTTAGGTTCTAGGGGTTGAATGAAGGGCTATTTTAAAATCGAACAACAGCTATAGCTTTAAATTTTTAAATTTTCAAATGAGGGCTCACGAAATAGCTGCAGGTCTCACTAATTTCCTAAGACTGGTCTCAAACCTGTGACCCTCCTGTCCCAGCCTCCAAAGTACTGGGATTATAGGTGTGTATTACCATGCCAAGCTAGTACACATAGCCTAGCCCTTATGACCTTTCTCTGGAAGGTTAAATTTTTGTTCTTCCTGGGAACAGTGGCATAGGCCTGTAATCTGAGTACTTGGGAGGTGGAGACAGAAGGATTGCAGACTTAAGTCCAGCCTAAGAAAGTTAGTGAGACCTGTTTTCAAAATAAAAAATTAAAAAGTGCTGGGGGTATAATTTGGAGAGATAATGTCACTGCGTTCAGTCCCACGTACTAAAATATAAGTTTTGTTATGTAATGGAAATAGTAGATACAACACAAAACATTTTCTGATCACAGTGCAATAAAACTAGATTCAACAGTAGAAGGAAATCTTGGAAATAAATAAATATGTGGAAATTAAGCACATTCTTAATAAAACAACAGCCAAAGAAGAAAATAAAGAGAAGTTAGAAAACATATTTTCACAAATAAAAATGAAAACACTATATGGAAAAATACATGAAATGTAGTGAAAGACATGATAAAAAGAAAATTTACATCTACAAATATATAAAAATAGAAAAAATGTCTTAAATCAGCAACTTAACTTTGTAACTTGGAAAATATAAAAAGATCATAATGTCACATTTCACTTTATGAATATATACAATTATTAAAAATGAATAAAAGATTTTGACATAAAAATATTAAAAGGAGAACAAAGTATACCTAAACCTAGCAGAAAAAAGACAATTATTAAAGCAGAGAAAAATAAAACAGTGAATATTAAAATAATATAAAAATGAATTAAACCAAGAGCTTATCATTCAAAATGATAAAATTGAAGAAACTTTACCTATGTTGACAAATAAGAGAAATTTCAAATAAGTAAAAGCAGAACAAAGCAAGGAACATTACTACTGATTTTAAATAATTAAAAAAGATTAGTTGGATAATTCAGGTGAATTGAACAAATTCCTAGAAACATACAACCTACCAAGATTGAATCATGAGGGAATAGAAAAACCTAACATTCTATGGGTTGTCTTTTTATTCTGTTGATATTTTTCTTTGCTACATGATTTTTTTTTCAATTTGATGTAGCCACACTACTCTATTTTAGGCTTTGTTGCTGTACTTTTGGTGTCAGGTCCATTAAATCATGGTAAGACCAATGTCAATAAATTTTCCCCATGTTTTCTTTGAATGATTCATGTCTTCTGTTTATGTCTTTAATCCATTGGAGTTGGTGTTTTTGTACATAATATAAAGTAGGTGTATTTAAATGTCATTGTTTTGAATTATAAAATGTGATTGATATTTGAATTTTCAGTATCATTTGTTGCAAAGACTATCTCAATTAATTCATTGCAATATTTAAAGAGCAATGGATTATGTATGTGTGGATTTATTTCTGGGCTCTCTATCCTGTTCCATTGGTCTACATGTTTCTATAACAATACCATACTACTTTGTAATATATTTCAAAATCAAGAAGCATGATAAAAGAAAATATTTCCAAGCCATCTATCTCATTTAGGACCCATATTCCAAATATCTAATAATCTCCTAGAACTCAACAGCAAAACAAAACAAATAATCCTATAAAAAGTGGGCATAAGACTTGAATAGACATATTTTTCCAAAAAGAGACATACAAATGATCAACAGGTATATAAAAAGGTATCTGATATCTCTAATCATCAAGAAAATGCAAACCAAAACCATTTTTATATTATCTGTCCTAATAGGTGTGAATTATCACCTCATACCTATTAGGCCAGATAGAATGAAAATGTCAAATGATGACAAGTATTGGTAAGGATATATGGAAAGAAAACTCTACACTGTGTTTGTATTGTAAATGAGCACAGCTATTAGAGAAAACAGTATGGGGTTTCCTCAACAAACTAAAGCTAGAGATAAAATAGAATCCAGAAACCCCACTTCTTGTTATATATTTATATAGTTAAAAATCAGGATTTTAAAGTGATATCGGCCAGCTTCAGAAAGTCATGCATAATCTAGACAGAAGCTAGACCGAAAATAGAAAACAAAAAGAACTTTACATAAATTAAAAGAGAGACCAGTAGGATAGTGGAAGATGATTAGGTGTGGGATATGGGAAGGGGAAAAAGAAGGACTAAGCAAGGTAATCGTTCAAATAATGTTATGTACATATATGAAGATATCGCCACCAATCTTAAATAACATGTATGGGGAGAGGAGGAGTAGGAGAGATGCAAAGGAAATACACCAAGTGATACATGCATATATATATATTTGTATCACTTTAATTCTCCTTGTGATATATAATTACAATGCACCAATAAAAGTATGAAAATAATATCTGTATTAGCATATTCATTGCAGCATTATTCATAATAGCTAAGATATGGAATAAAACTAAATGTACAACAATGGATAAATGGATAAAGAAAAGTGATAAATATTGGACTATTAATTCAGCCTTTAAAAAAGGGAAATTCTGTCATTTGCAACACCATGGGCCTACTTTAAGGACATTATGCTAAGCAAAATAATCTAGATATAGAAAAATAAATACTAGCTGGGCATGGTGGTGCACGCTTGTAATATCCGCGCTTGGGAGGCTGAGACAGGAGGATTGCACAGGTTCAAAGCCAGCTTCAGTTACTTAGTGAGGCTCTCAGCAACTTAGTGAGACCCTGTGTCCAAATAAAATATAAATAGGTCTGGGAGTATAGCCCGAAGGTAGAAAGCCTCTGGGCTCTACCCCCTGTACCACCAATATAAATAAATAAATAAATAAATAAATAAATAAATAAATACTGCATGATCTCAATTATATGTGGAATGTAAAGACATTGAACACATAAAATAAAATGATGACTGCCAGGAGTTTCAGAGTTGGAGAAATGGGGGATATTTTAGTCAAAGGGTACAAATGTTTATATTTTGACAAAGTTCTGGAGATCTAATGTACAGCATAATGAACAGAATTAATAGCAACTGATTGTATGATTAAAATATGCTATGACAGTAGGTTGTTTTGATACCCAAAAAGGAACTTTATGAAGTGGGTGTCAATAAATAATGTATGCATATATCAACATATTATATTGTGTAGCATGTATATACATATGTGCAGTTTTTCTTTCTCAATAAATTATACCCCAATAAATCTTACAGGGGGAAGAAAAACAAGTGAAAACTTTGAATTGCCTGAGAACATGGTAATGACATTCCCTGGGATATTTAACATGCTGATTTACAATGCTGATTCTCCTCAGGACCCATCTCCACCACCCTTCATTTTCTTCTAGATATACAATTAGACTCAAGTACTAGCAGGCCCCTAAAGATTAGCTGCTAATTTGGACCCATAAGATATACCACCCTCTAAAAATAACTTGTATTCTAATTCACAGCCATAAATCCAGAGAATGTGTGTGGGAATAGATATTAAGGGTAATCATAGTGGGAGAAGAAACATAAAGATAAATCATGCCAATTTTTTATTGCAATTCTATATCTATATCTATATTCTAAGAGTGAAAGAAACATACATGCACACAGTATTCATTGTGTGTTTGATAAAGGCTCATTTAGCAGAGATTCTGAATTTAACTTTATAGCTTGGGGAGTTATAAAGTGCTCTGTTTATTTGGGTAACGGGCTAAACTATGAATCAAAGGGTGGACCACACTGCAGGCGAATTGGAAATGCTCAACCTCCTATAGAGGGAAGCAGAGGCTTAGTGAGATTGGAGCATTAGAGCACATTTGTCATTTAGGACTTAAGTACCCACACTGTGAGGATCCAGAAGACATACCTTCCACCAAAATTGTTTTGTATGCTGTAAATCATTGAAATGTCATGGGAGAAGGGTCAGTTCCTCAACTCAGAATCTGTGTGGTCCTTGGCTTACATGATGAAAAAGGATTTTAGCACGTGCCAGACAGAGACATAGAGGTTTATTTATGAAAGTAAGAAGTTCACATTCACAAAAGAATGTGGGCCATTGAGAGAGAGAGAGAGAGAGAGAGAGAGAGAGAGAGAGAGAGAGAGAGAGAGGAGAGAAAGAGAGAAAAACTTTGGGAGTGCGGGCTCTTTTGTAGGAGACTTTCGTGAGGGGTGGGCAAATGGTGAGCATGTGAGGGGCTGAGCTTGTGTCCCTTGATTTATGTGACCTTCTAAGAATGTAGGCCTAAACTTCTCTTATCAGCCTAACATATATTTTGTAGGCTAACAAAATATATGTACCAATAAATGAGAGATGTAGTGTTCTAATATTTACTAAACCTTTTATTTATTGGACCTTTTAATAATTTAATTCTGAAGGAAAACAGACCCTCAGGGTGAAGGTGAGAGCCATCTTGGAGTTTTCAGATTTAAAGCTACAGTATTCATTTCCTTCCCTGTTTGTCTCCTTTCTACCTATTATATTTATTTCTCCTATACTACTTCATTTTCTCACTCTGAGACTTGGGTCCATTAATCTTAAGGTTTGGTAAAGTTATGTCTTCTATAACTTCTTCAAGCTGGCAAGGGGTGTCAGTCCTGCCTAGACAGGGCCCAAAAGTCTCATCCTAACTAATTTAAAGGAGGCAGAGAAAAATTGGCCTCAGCTATTGTGGAGTTCTTTAGAGTCAGGTCACAGGTTAACATCACAGAAAAATAAAGATCAGTTGGTGACTTTTTTCTTCTATGTCGCTGAGCTTTTAGTGTGCCCATTGTGCCAAGCCCATCAACAAATTTGTTGGGTGAATGTTCTCTAGCCTGTTTATTTTGGTTTGCTACTCAACAAACCCATTCTTTTGCGTTTTGATGGTATAGCAGCTGCAGTGGACAGCTACATGAAAAACTGACACACTAACACATTGTGCAGTAACCCAGATCTCTTTTCCCCACAACTCTTAACCCTGGACCATTCATTGATTAGTATTCCAAACCAAAAGCCAGGTAGCTGATCTATTTGTAACAGTCCATGTGAAAAGTTCTCATGGTGCAAAACCTGAAACACAGCATACAATTTAGCATATTGGCTAACATGTTCCTGTCCATTATTAGCACTAATAATTCACTTAATATAAGGACTATGTGAGACCATAACTTATCTTTCTACTTTTATATATTTGGCAGAGTTATCTCTCAACCAACCACCTTGTTTTTCTCTAGGTATAAAGTTGTCATATCATTTAAAGAAGGAAGATTCCTGACACATAGTACATAGGAGAATTTAGCTTAAAGAGTTCTTTGTTTTTAATTTTGAACAGGATTTATAGGTCCTTCAGTAACTTACAGAAACAGAATTTTTTTTTCTTTTATGGTGTTCAGTAGTCCTGGACCTGCAAATCTTCAAGAGAGACAACTTTCATTTTATAACATCTAACAATGGCTCAGTTGAAGAGAGGTTTTTAGTATCAGCATCATATCTTGTGTAGTCTGTGAGCATAAATTAGAAGTGCCATTATAAATTATAATGTAAAATACAACGTGGAGCCAAAGTCAGAAGATATTTAGTTTAATTATGTGGGGTCTTTTAAGTGGCTCCATAAGTTTGGCTCTTTTTGCCTCCATAATAACATAGTAGTTTTTAAAATTATATTCCTCTGCTGGGATCCTCCTGACTCATCCTCCCAAGTATTGGGATTACAAGCATGTACCACCACACCCGGCATAAATTTACATTTTAAAATAATCGTTTTTAATTTTTTTTGAGGTACTGGAGATGGAACCCAGGGCCATTCTACCTCTGAGAAATACCCCTGGTCCTATTTTTTTTATTCTTTGTTTTGAAACAGCGTCTCACTGGGTTGCAAAGGGCCTCACTAAGTATCTGAGGCTGTCTGTGAATTGTGATCCTCCTGTCTCAGCCTCTCAAATGCTGGGATTACAAGTTTGTGCCACCACGCCCAGCTAATTTTTTTTAAAATTTAGACAAATTACTCATTTTCAGTAAGGGAAAAGACTTTTTATTCTTTATAAGTTTCCCATGGAAGCACAGCTTAGAATTTTTTTAAACTTTTGTATATAGAAATACATTTACTTAGAATTTTAAGTCTTAGAGTAGGCTTATGCTTAGTGATACGCTGAAACATATTATCTTTTTAAGTATTTAAGAAGCCAATACTTAAATTCATATTTAACAATTGATGGTTTAGTATTTTTACTTGTAAATAATTCAGATTTATAAAAGTTTATCTCCTAAAAACCAAGATATCAAACAAGCTAAATTACGATTTTAAGTCATTTTATCTGTAAAGAAAAAAACTTAAACAAAAATGATCAGTATTCTTTAAACATCTAACAGAAATAGACAGATACAATTCTGATTGTCTAGCATCCTGGGAAAGAATCATGTTAACAATTTTGATAACATTTTTTACTTTTTATTTTACCAACAAATTTAAATTAACTTAATTTGTTAAGAATTTAAGTCATGTAAAGTAAGAGGAATTTGGATTCATTTTTATTGTAATCAACATTTTCTAAATTTAGGAGCACTCATTTCTTTATAAGCCAATGTTATATCTCATATAGACCATAGAAATAAAATACACTCATGCAAAAACATGTATAGAAATAGATAGTATACAAATATCTTATAGCTTCCAATTGCCAGATATTATATTTCCACAGATAAGAGACAAGAGAGTTACAGACATTTACTAAACATAGAGCCAGATTTAGAATTCCTAAAATCAAGATACCTATCACAGATGACTGTCATGTGACACAATGAGTGATAGATTATAATATAGAGGACACAAACATGGAAGCCTGTACAGCAGGGGAGTCTGGGGCAGGGCCTATGAATCATGGTTGACACTGAATCAATTGGTTCAGGGGGCCACTTATCTCTATTAGGCAGATCTGCATCAAACATCACCATGTTATATTCTTCAGGGGAGGAAAACCAAAATATTCAGATCTCTGCCCATTTTCCTTCCCACTTACAGAACAAGCCTCTATTTTCTAATTTCCATTGGATCCAATCCAGGTAACAAAAACTAATCTCCTCCTCTTTTCTAGGTTCTCTACCTTACACTTATTTAATATGTACCCAAGGGAGACATTCTCAGGAATAGGTACCAAATTACCCATGATCTAGTAATTTTGCATGCTTTAAGGGGTTTTCTTGTATTACTCTGTAAAGAAAAAAGGGGAAAAATAGCATTTTCATGTCTCTACCAGAATCAGATTTTCCATCTGTCTCATTGACAGTCTTCTTGTGGCTAGGCATCCCTGCCATGGAGTTACAGCTCAATCATAATGAACATCACCTGCTCATTCTATCTGCAAATCATTGGTGATTCAGGCGCCCTTGACCCAGTGCTCTAATAGCCCCCCCCCTTTGCAAGTCTAGGGATGGAACCCAGAGGCATTTGACCTCCGAGCTACACTCCCTGCCCAATTTTTTATTCTTTATTTTGAAACAGGGTCTCACTGAGTTGCAGAGGGCCTCACTAAGTAGCTGAGGCTGTCTGCGAACCACGATCCTCCGGTCTCAGCCTCCCGAATGCTGGGATTACAAGTGTGTGCCACCACGCCCGGCTAATAGTCCCTACTGGATCCTTCAAAACAGGTCCAGGTCCCCCGGGGGAAAAAAAAAAACTTCCTTATGGAAAAAATATATTCCTGATATCCCAAGTAATTTAGTCACACTTAAGAATTTACAAATTTATAATAACAATGACACACTGGAAATTCTTAAGAGAATCTGAGGGCATTCCTAAATAAAACAAATTTAAGCAGGTAACACATCTTAAATACAGCAGTTGCTACTCTCCAAAGGTGGAGCCATTTTTCTTTCAGTCTGACAGCATCAGTACAGTAGGGGGTGGCACATCTCTTCCTGACTATATCTATTTAAAGTGACAGGATTGGACTCACTTATTTCCCCCAAATATCAAGTATAAATATAGAGAAAAGGTCAACATGATTTAGTTAGGGCAAAGTCTCAAAATTGTTCACTCACTGACTTTAACTGAATAGGGCAGACTGGCTTAGCTAGAGCACACAGCATTAGATCACATAGAGACAGTTTAGAGCTCACATTTATACTAAAAGCTTAGGGAGTCAAAATATTGGCTAGAGCCAGTGTGGTGGAACATGTTGTAATTCCAGCATTTGGGAGGCTGAGACAGGAGGATTGCAGTTTGAGGACAGCCTCATCTACTACTTAGTGAGGCCCTTTGCAACTCAGTGACATCCTATTTCAAAATAAAGAATAAAAAAATAGGGCTGGGGTGGTAGCTTGGAGGTAGGATGCCCCTGGGTTCCATCACCAGTAACACACACACACACACACACACACACACACACACACACACACACACACACAATGATTGGCCAGTAGAGGTCTAAATATGCAGTGCTTAGTGAAGGTGCTTAGTGAAGGTAGCTCAGCAACTTAGTTAGACCCTGTTTCCAAATAAATTATAAAATAGGTCTGGGAGTATAGCCCAGAGGTAGAAATGCTTCTGGGTTCCACCCCCAGTACCAAAAAAATAATATATAAAAATAAAAATATAAACAAACCATACTGAGTCTACAAATCCATGAACACAGCAAATGTCTGTGTTCAATACTGGGGTTACAAATGCCTGCTTCAGTGTGCAGGTCTTGGCAATATTTTGACAATTTATTAATGTATTGTTTCTGTAATTCAATTTTTAAAGAATATTTTATTGGTACATTGCAATTATACATCACAGTGAGATTCCGTGTCTTAAAACACATGCAAACCGGGCGTGGTGGCTTATGCTTGTAATCCCAGTATTTGGGAGGCTGAGACAGAAGGATCACAGTTTGCAGACAGCGTCAGCTATGTAATGAGGCCCTCTGTAACTCACTGAGATCCTGTTTCAAAATAAAAACTATAAAAATATATGTATATAAATTTTTAAAAACAATAAAAATATGAAATAGGAGTGGGGTTGTAACTCAGATGTAGAATGCCCCTGGGTTCTGAGTACCACAATAAAAAACCATGCACACAGCTCTTTGCATATTTCCCTCCACATCCTACCCTGCTGCCCCCTCTGCCCTCCTCACACGAGTTAGCGAGATTGGTAGGCACCATCAAATATTGCCACTGTATTATTTGAACTGTTTTCTTCTTCAGTCCTCCCTCTTCCTCTCCCCAGCTCTCTCTTTCTTACCCCCCTCCAACTACTCTAAAGATTTTCTCCCTCTCTCTCTCTCTCTCTCTCTCTCTCTCTCTCTCTCTCTCTCTCTCTCTCTCTCTCTTATTTGTTTCCTATTTTCTAACTTCCACAAATGAGAGAAAACATACTGATGTAGGATAGTGGAGATAAATACGTATAAAGGAGACAGACAAGGAAGAAGTAAAATATAATTTTAATGTAAGAACTTGGTCCTAAAGTTCCTCAACCTTTACTCTCCAAATTAGTTCTCTGTTCTTTTTCCCAGGTTTGTCTTTCCCAAATTCCTGGGAAATTTGTAGATCTTAGAGTTAACCATAAAAAACCTATAATTATCCTGTGCACTGTTAACAAAACAAATATCTTGAGACATTCAGGGGACTCTCTAGCTTATCTATTGACCAGGTAACAGAATCTATGATTAGTCTGAAGATGACCAGACCACCAAGAACTACCTCGAGACTACTGGATTGAGGTAATTCTTTTTAAATTTTTTTTATTTTGGTGATACTGGGGATGGAACCCAGGGGCTTTCTACTTTCAGGCTACACTCCCAGACCTATTTTATATTTTATTTGGAAACAAGGTCTCACTAAGTTGCTGAGAGCCTCACTAAGCAGCTGAGGCTGGCTTTGAACCTGCACGATCCTCCTGTCTCAGCCTCCCAAGTACTGGGATTACAAGTCTGCGCCATTACTCCCAATGAGGTCATTCTTACATACCTCCTCCTTCTGTCCACCCTCATGAAAATCCCCTATAAATGAAGAGCCCTGAACCACCAAACGGTCTCTCTCATTTTTAAGGTGGCTCACATTCTCCCTTGAATGTATATATTTTTTACTTTCCTAAATAAGTCTCTGTCTTTGTCTCTGGCTGTTGCATGATGAAATTCATTTCTGTCACATCAGCCAAAGATCCTGCCAATCCTGAGTTGAGAAATTGACCCTTTCCCCATGGCAGTTTCCACCTTGACTTTCGGACATTGGCTGACCTCACTTAACAGTCTCTAATTCCATCTGTTTCCCTGCAAATGCTATAATTTTATTCTTTATGGCTGAGTAAAATTTCATGCGTGTCTATAGCACATTTTCTTTATCCATTCATCTGTTTCTGTAATTCAAGTTTTATTTCATTGTTAGTTCACTCATTTACCCAGTATATTGAAATCAGTACTCATATACAGAAATACAATTCATTATTATTTAATGATCTTATAGCATATAGATTTTCTGTTATCATTTGTATTTAAAAATGCCTCCCAGGCCGGGCGTGGTGCGTGCTTGTAATCCCCGCGCTTGGGAGGTGGAGATAGGAGGAGGATTGCACAGGTTTGAAGGCAGCCTCGCTGGCTTAAGCGACCCTGTTTCCAAATAGAAATTTAAAATAGGTCTGGGAGTGTAGCCCGGAGGTAGAAGGGTTTCCAGGAACCCCAGTACCACCAAAATAAATAAATAAATAAATAAATAAATAAATAAATAAATAAATATGCCTCCACACACCAGATGTCATAGTACATAAAGCTGCCATATTGGATATGGGATTCAGTTGCTGTAAAGGGGTTCTGGGAGTGTGGCTAGGGATGCTAGGGATGGTGTTTCTGGGGCAGGTTGCTACAGCTTCCCTGTCTTTCCTCTGATGACATAAATGGATAACAAACTTTCCCTCTGCTTCCCACCGCCAGGCCCTGAGCTCTGCATATATGACCCAGTTTAGCATGGGCTCAAACCTCCCAAACCTCCAGAACCCTAAGAATAAAATAATCCTTCCTCTCAGTTGTGGTCATCAGATATTTGGGGTTACAGAAGTGATAAGGCTGACTAAATCACTAACTTACTCATTAGTAGCCTTTTACAGATTCCTTGGCATTTTCTACATAGATAATCATATCACCTACTAATAACAATATTTTTATTTCTTCCTTTCCTATGGATTTTTGCTCTATTATTTATTTGTTTTTCTCTTTTGTGGTGCTGGGGATGGTACCCAGGGACATTCTACATTTGAGCTACACCCCCAGCCCAAGTTTTAATTCTTTATTTTGAAACAGAGTCTCACTAAGTTGTGGAGAGTCCCACTAAGTAGCTAAGGCTGGCTGAGAACTCAGATCCTCCTGTCTTAGCTTCCCAAGTACTGAGATTACAAGTATGTGCCACCATGCCTAGCTCTGTTTATTCACCTTTATAAAGACAACATAACAATTTTGAAAAAGTGGTTATCCATACCTTATTTCTGATAGTAAGTGGAGAGTACTCAGTCTTCTACTTAATATATTAGTTGTATATTCCCTTTGTAAGGTTGAAGGATTTAATGTCTATTCTCATTTTACTGAGAATTTTTTTTAAAAATCAGAAATAGATATTGATTTTATCAAATTTTCTCATCTATGGGATCACTATACATTTATAGACCATTATTAACAAGGTTAATTAAATTGACTATCTAATGTAAAAGCACACTTGTATTCCTGGGATCAATGTAACCTAAGTCAGAATGTTTATTCCATTCCTATGTATTGTTGAATTCCATTTTCTTTTTTTATTTTTATTGGTGCACTGTATTCATACATCATAGTGGGATACAAACTTTTGTAGACATACATGCACACATCGCCCAGTCAGCCCCCATCCAATGCCCACCCCATTCTCTCCCTATCCCTCCCTCCCATGCTTGGCTTAGTGGTTGACATCTAGTATTATAGCAATTTATCCAAAATTAAAAATGATAATCTCACATAACAGTTTCATTTGTCTGATACCAAGCTTTTGATGACTTAAAGATAACATTTCAATATTTCTTTTTACTTTCTTCCTTACTAGAGAATTTTTTTTCTATTTTTTAGGTGAAACTATCATATATTTATATATTTATTTTTCAAAAAAAAATCTATCCTAATATGGAATATGGACTCTAGATACCCAAAATGATCTTGAAAAAGAACAAAGCTAGAAGATATATATTTTCTGATTTCAAACCATATAAAGCTACAATAATTGAAACAGTGTAGTACTATTCTAAAGGCAGATATATAAACCATTGGAGTTAAATAAAAGCCTAGAGCTAAATTTTCCCTATATTGTCAAGTTACTTTTGACAAGGTTTCCACGAACATTTGGTGGTGGAAATAATCTTTTAACTAAATATTGTTGAAAAATAATAATTACATGGAAAAGAATAAAGTTGGACACTTTACCTAATCCCATATATAAATATTAACTCAAAATAGATAAAAGACCTAAATATAAATCTTAAGACTATAAACTTTTAGGAGAAAATCTGGGTCATAAAACCTCACAACATTGAAATTGGCAGTGATTTCTTGGATATGATTTCAATGGCACAGGCAACAGAAGAGTATACAAACTCCCTAAAAAATAAAAAAAATATTGTATATCCAAAGACAATGTAAACAGAGTTAAAAGTTACTAATAGGATGGGATAAAATATTTCCAAATGCTATATCTGAAGGTATATTAATATTCCAACTAGAAATCCTAAAACTTAACAACAATAAAGGCAAACAATACCATTTAGAGATAGGTAAAAGACTAACATAAGTAATGAATCTCCACAGATAACCAATCTTAGTTGACTGTTGGATGGAAACTCTTGTTTCTCTGGTTCTGGTGTGTGTAAGTTACCTATTTCTTCTTTGTAGTTAATCTCTTTGAGTATTTTCTCTAGTGCTGGTTTTATTTCTTCTTTGTAGTTAATCTCTTTGAGTATTTTCTCTAGTGCTGGTTTTGAAGACATAAATTCCTTCAGTTTCTGTTTGTCATGGAAGCTTCTTATTTCTCCATCTAATTTGATAGAAAGTTTTGCTGGGTAGGAAATTTTTGGCTGGAAGTTGTTTTCTTTCAGAGTTTGGAATATGTTACTCCAAGCCCTTCTGGCTCTCATGACTTGGTTTGGGAAGTCTGGAGTGATTCTAATTGGTTTGCCTCTGAATGTCACTTGGCCCTTTGTTTTTGTTGCCTTTAAGATTCTCTGCTTGGCTTCCACAGTGGTCATTTTGACAATTATGTGGCGTGGGGATCCTCTTCTCAGATCCTGTCTAAAGGGAGTTCTATAAGTTTCCTGGACCTGTGTATCGACCTCTTGCTCTATGTTTGGAAAATTTTCTGCTATTACTTCCTTGAAGAGATTGTTGGTCCCTTTGGTTTCACCTTCTTTTCCCTCCTCTATTCCAATTATTCTTAGGTTAGCTCTCTTAAAATGGACCCATATTTCTTCAATGTCAAATTCCTGCTGTCGGATATTTTTTTCTAGACTAGAAACTATGCGTTCATTTTTGGAATGATCATCTTCTAAGAGCGAGATTCTGTTCTCCATGTATTCTAATCGGTTGTTTGTGCTTTGAATTGAGGCCTTTACCTCATTAATTGCATCCTTTATCTCTTTTTGGCTCTCTCTGAGTTCTTTTCGAAGCACCTCTATTATTTCTACAGTTATTTTCCTGATTTGATCTTCTAGAAATCTCTGATTTTCTGTTTTATCGGGTTCTGATGTTGTGGGGCTGTGGGCATTCATTGCTCCAGTATTATTCCTCTTTCCCATGATTTCGGAAGTTTGTGCCTTCTCTGGGTTCTTCCCTTGGGTCACTCTGACTTCACTTAAGGTGTTCTGGATCTCAAGTCAGTAGTATCTCTGACCCCACTACTCCTTTACTGGGTTGTATCACAGAGTCTCCGACCTAGAGAGTCGATAGAGGCTGCTTTAGACTGTGGCGGGTGCCAGGTTGCACGTTCTCCTATGGTGTAATATCTCTGCCACCGCCCCTCCCCCACTGGGTCAAGTCCCAGGGAGTACTGTACTGGGATTTCTCCTCTGTGGCCCGCAATTTGACTCACTGTTCTTGAGTACACAGATGTAGCTGTACTGAACTCCATGAATTCGCTGCTGCTGCCGCCGGTGGCAATATGGCGCCGCTGACACGCCCTCGGCCGTGAGGCTGGCGTATTTCTTCTTTGTTTTGAGTTCCACTCTGAATCCCTGCAGCGTGTGCTGAGCTCAGCCACTGGGAGCTTTAGATGCTCCCTGCGCTGAGAAATCCCGCCTGGCTCTTCCGCAGCGGCTCACCTCGGCTTGCTGTAGCCGTCCAGTGAACTCGCCGCTGCCGCCGGCAGTATGGCACTGCTGCCGCGTCCTCGGGCGTGAGGCCGGTGTATCTCCTCTGTGGTTCTGAGCTCTGTTCTCAGTCCGCTTTCTCTCTGGAGCCTGGTGATTTTTTTGTTTCTCTGGTGATGGTGTTTTCTGGCTATGAAAGGCGCTGATTTTGTGGTACTGGAGATTGGTTGTTAGCGGGGCTCTTAAGCCCTGCTTTTCTCGGTCACCATCTTCCCGGAAGTCCTCTGTTGAATTCCATTTTCTAATTTATGTTAAGAATTTTGCATCTATGTCCATGAGTAATATTGATCTATTGTCTTTTATTTGTAATCTCTTCTTTAGTTTCTAATACAGTAGTACTGCTGGCTTCATTGAAACAGGTATAAAATATCACCTTCTCTTCAAATTCATAAAATTGTTTCTAAGGAATCAGTATTAATACTTTTTTGAATATTTGGACCTGAAGTTTTCTTTGTGGTAATAATTTCAACTGCTAAATTAAAAGGTTGTTTGCAGTCCTGGGGATTGAACCCAGGGGCATTGTACCTCCAAGCTATACCCCAGCCCTATTATTTATTCTTAAATTTTTAATAGATAAGCTGATATTCTTTTTTGGTGGTGGTACTGGGGTTCCTGGAAGCCCTTCTACCTCCAGGCTACACTCCCAGACCTATTTTTTATATTTTTATTTGAAAACAGGGTCTCTTAAACCAGCGCGGCTGACTTGGAACCTGAGCCATCCTCCTGTCTCCGCCTCCCAAGCGCGGGGATTTCAAGCATGCGCCACCACGCCCAGCATTCATTTTATATATTAATAAAATCACTATAATAAAGCATTCCCATCTCTTCAACCATTAATCATTATTATGTGTTGGGAATTTTGTAATCTTATTTCTAGTCATTTTGCATGGATTGTTTTGTCCAATAGTTTCCCGTCTGTTCTAAAGAACCAAGAATGAGCAGGGCGTGGTGGCGCATGCTTGTAATCCCCACGTTTGGGAGGCAGAGACAGGAGGATTGTGCAGGTTCGAAGCTAGCCTCAGCTGGTTTAAAAGACCCTGTTTCCAAATAAAAATATAAAAAAATAGGTCTAGGAGTGTAGCCTGGAGGTAGAAGGGCTTCCAGGAACCCCAGTACCACCCCCCCAAAAAAAAGAAGCAAGAATGAAGATAGATATGGTGGTCATGTCTGTAAACCCAGTACTTGGAAGGCTGAGACAAGATCATTGCAGGTTCGAGACTAGCCTCACCATCTTAGTGAGACCCTGTTTCGTAGGCATAATTCAAAGACAGAATGTCCCAGGGTTCAATCCCCAGTAGAAAGAAAGAAAGAAAGAAAGAAAGAAAGAAAGAAAGAAAGAAAGAAAGAAAGAAAAGGAAGGAAGGAGAGAGGAGCAGTTCCTCTACTCTTTTGATGCTGCTCCACTGATTTTCTCTCTACCCCTCCCCCTCCCCTTTCCAACAGATAAAAAGTGCTGAATTTCACTAATCATCAGAGAAATGCAAAGCCAAACTACAATGCAATATCATCTTACCCTAGTTAGTATGGCTATCACAAAAAAGACAAGAAATAATAAATGCTGGCAAGGATGCAGAAGAAAGGGAATGCTTACACACTGTTAGTAGTAATATGAGTACAGCATTATGTAAAACAGTATGGAGAGTTCTCAAAAAAACTAAAAATAGAATTACCATATGATCTAGCATTTCCACTACTGGGAATATATCCAAAGGAAATGAAATCATTATACCAAAATGATACTTCCACTCTATGTTTATTGCAGCACTATTAACAAGAGTCAAAATATGCTGGATGTGGTGACACATACTTGTAATCTCAGTACTTGGGAGGCTGAGACAGGAGGATGGCGGGTTCTCAGATAGCCTCAGCTACTTAGGGAAACCCTCTGCAACTCAGTAAAAATCAAAGAATTAAAAATAGGGCTGGGAGTATAGTGTGGAAGTAGAATGCACTTGGGTTCCATTTCTAGTACCACAAAAAAGTGCCAAAATATGGAAACAATCCAGATGCCAGTCAGTGGATGAACACATATAGAAACTGTGGTGTATTTTCAGGATGGAATGAAATTCAGCCCTGAAAAAGAATGAAATCTTATCACTTGCAGTAATGTGGATGGAACTGAACATCATTTGTTAAGTGAAACAATCCTGACACAGAAAGACAAAAACCATATGTTTCCACTCATTTCTGAAACCAATAAGCCAAACTTGTAAAAGAAAAAAAAATGGAATAATCTTTTTTTTTTTTTTGGTGGTACTGGGGTTCCTGAAGCCCTTCTACCTCTGGGATACACCCCCACGGGTTACACTCCCAGACCTATTTTTTTTTTTTTACTTTTTATGTGGAAACACAGTCTCTTAAGCCAGCGAGGCTGGCTCTGAACAAGTGCGATCTTCCTGTCTCCGCCTCCCAAACGTGGGGATTACAAGCGTGTGCCACCACACCCGGCTGGAATAATCACTTCTACTAATCAATAATCTACTTTTAGGTTGATATCATAATATTTCCATATGAAAGAGAACTTGCGGTGCTTATTTTTCTGTGCCTGGCTTATTCCACTTAATATAATATGCACAGAAGAATATCATTCAGCCATAAAGAAGAATGAATTATTATCATTTGCAGGAACATGGCTGGAACAGGTAACCTTTATTTCTTTTTTTTATTTTTTTGGTCCTGGGAGTGGAACCCAGAGGCATTATACTTCCAGCCTTTTATATTTTTTATTTTGAAACAGAGTTTCACCGGGTTGCTGAGAGGTCCCCTTCTTTACTGAAGCTGGCCTTGAACCTGTGGTCTTCCTGTCTCAGACTCCCAAGTACTAGGATTACAGATGTATACCACCACACCCAGCTTATTGATTTATTCTCAAATGAGCTCTGGTAGTGTGTGTGTTTTCCTTGGTATTTGTCTTGATGTCTGAGTTTTCCCCAGGTTTCATTTTGGAAGATTTCATTGCAATGTTCAAGTTGATGACTGGAGTATTTAATCTGTTGTATTTTCCATCACAGACACTGTATTTTTTAACCTCTAGAAGTTTGATTTAGGCCTTTTATAGACATTGTATGTATCTCATTATCACATTCATGCTTGCCTCTACTTTTTGAACATGGAGTATAGTTAACATATCTCTGTTTTTATAACCTTTTCTATTAATTCTCTCATCTGGTCCATTTCTGGTTTGTTTTTTGTTTGATTTTTCTCTTCCACATTCATCTTAGTTCACTGTTTGCTTGGCAAATATTGAATTTAATTTTCTTTTTTTTTTTTCGGTGGTACTGGGGTTCCTGGAAACCCTTCTACCTCTGGGCTATATTCCCAGACCTATTATATATATATATATATATATATATATATATATATATATATATATATATATATATATATATATATTGGAAACAGGGTATCTTAAGCCAGCGCGGCTGGCTTCGAACCTGCGCAATCCTCCTGTCTCCGCCTCCCAAGCGCGGGGATTACAAGTGTGCACCACCATGCCTGGCTTAATTTTCTTGTCTGCTGGATATTTTTATATTTCTAGAGATATATTTCATCATTGTTTTGGAATTTGTTTTGTAATACAATTAAACTACTTGGAAAAGGTTCTATTCTTTCAAACTGTAACCTTCATTAGGATGAATGGTAGAAGAATCTTTTCTAGAGTTGATTTGGCCTCGCTAACTTATGGTACTCTTTTGACTACTCTGCTCAATATTGTTTATTATAATAGTTTTTCCACTCATATCTTGAGATTATGAAATAGCCTCAGATTTGTAGTAACTATGGTACTTGTTTTGCTTTCTTTTTTGTAGAGGTTCTTTTCCTGACTTCTATTATTTTCCTCCCATGCATGTATACAGCACACATACACATATGCCTTTCTGGATTCAGTATACAAAAATTATATTTGTATATGAATATTTGTAGTTAAAAATCCCAAAACCTGGAGACAAGCTAAAAGTCTATATCAACAGAGGGATGGATAATTGAATTGTGGTTTGCTCATACAATGGAATACTACTTCACATTAAAAGGAAGAAAATATTTATATGTACAATATAGTAACATGAATGAATCTGAATATATGAACCTGGAAAGACAGACCAATAAAGTATGCAGAAAGGATGATTACAATTATATAAAATTCTGGACCTAGATGGGAAACTTTAGTTACAAACAGCAAATCACTGGTTGCCTGGTCAAAGGGACACAAAGACAACAAGATAGATTTCAGAGGGACACTTTTGGATGGGGTAGATACTGTACCAATAGAGTTCCACCAGAAACATAGACCAGTAGAATATATATGTATGCATATATATAAAGATTTTAAAATACAGAATACATATATAGAGAGAATATTTGAATATGATACGGAGCAATATATATACACATATATATATACATATATTTTACTGTTTTATCTGTATACATACATGGCTATATGAATATATCAGTAACTAAATATATGCATGCAGACTTATTACAGTACATTGGCTCACACAATTGTGTGGGCTTGTTTGGCAAATCTGAAATCCATAGGGCACATGGTAAGAAAGGACAGGCTCCAACTGTCAGGCATGAACTGATGTTGACAGTACACATCTGGGATTTCTTTTTCTCTAGGGAAACCTCAGTTTTTCTCATAGGTCCTTTCAACTGATTGGATGAGGCCCACTCAGATTATCAAGAATAATATCCTTGCCGGGCATGGTGGTGCACACTTACAATCCCCACGCTTGGAAGGCAGAGACAGGAGGATCGTGCAGGTTCGAAGCCAGCCGTGCTGGCTTAAGAGACCCTGTTTCCAAATACAAAGTATAAAATAGACCTGGGAGTGTAGCCCGGAGGTAGAAGAGTTTCCAGGAACCCCAGTACCACCAAAAAAAGAGAGAATAATATCACTTTACTTAAACTGATTATCATTAATCACATCTACAACAAACTTCATGTCAACATTTAAAAAAGTGTCTGACTGAAAAACTGGGTATTCTGGCCAAGAAAAGTAGATGCATAAAACAAAAGGCCACAGATATCACAACATGTTAGCTATCTTCATCATTGTGATTGTTTCACAGATACTTCAATAAAAATTGATCGGGCCGGGCGTGGTGGTGCATGCTTGTAATCCCCGCGCTTGAGGGGTGGAGACAGGAGGATCTCTCAGGTTCGAAGACAGCCTTGCTAGCTTAAGAGACCCTGTTTCCAAATAAAAATATAAAGTAGGTCTGGGAGTGTAGCCTGGGAGTAGAAGAGTTTCCAAGAACCCCAGTACCACCAAAAAATGTTATCAGATTGTACACTTAAAGTATGTATCATTTACTGTATGTCAATTACACTACAATAAACCTGTAAAATAAGACACAGAATGGTACAGCTATAATCTATATATTATATAATTTGATATATATATATATAACTTACCTAAAATCAGTCTTAGGTAAATCAAGAATACTTTTCCCACTGTACATACTTTTCATCACACGAAGAAAATTATATGTACTGAACACACTATAATTACATATTTGCATGAGAGGCACAGAGTGAGAGTGGAGAATGCAAACAAAGAGCATCAAATCAGTAAATGACAACACAAGCAGGGACTTACCTGAAATAATGGTAAGAACAAGGATACACGCTGGAGATAAGACTTGGCCCTCTGGCCCTTGAGTATTCCACCCTCCCCTTGCTTGAATAATTTTTGCCTTTTCTTAGACCCTAGTGGGAGTCGTGGTGTTACTTCCTTAGGGACATTATAGTGCTATTCTGCAAAATCCTGAACTAGTAACCCCCTTTCCTCTCCTGTTTTCCTGTCTGTCTCATGCTTATTTCTGAGATCTAAGATTAAATAGTACTTCTTCATGAAGGCCTTTATTGCTACAAACCACTTCATCCCCAAGTTAAATGATAAATGCTTTTTTACTTTCTCTTAGCACCCTGAAAATTTCCTCCATGGCACTTATCAACATGTGTCATAACAGTATATAATTTTTAGGAAGATGCTTTTTGAGACATCCATTGCATTTCCAATGCAAGACCCATAGCAACATTTTTCATAGTCTGCCATATGTTCCCAAGGCCTAGCTTGGTACCTGTTACTGGTGGAATGAATTAATGAATTGAAAGACAAAATGGGAAAGATGGGTGTTGATAAAGTGATTAATGGATATCTATATACATTTATGGCTTTCCCGCACATATATACATTTATGGCTTTCCTGCACATGTGGCTCCACATGTCCCTGGTAATAGGGATACAGTTAGGGATATGTGACAAAGGGCCGAGAGATGTAAGATGCCCAAGGGACATAAGAAGAGAAAGGATGGTTAAGAAGGGTGGGATGAACAAGTAAGGTGGAGGATGAAAAAGATATTGGGAGAAGGGAGGAAGGGGAGAGAGAGAGAGAGAGAGAGAGAGAGAGAGAGAGAGAGAGAGAAGCAAAAAAGAGAATAGGCAGGGGGAGATGAAGACAGGTGATAAGAGTGCAAGGTAACAAGCCAGGTGTGGAGGCACATGTCTGTAATCTCAGTACTTGGGAGTCTGAGACAAGAGGATGGCAGGTTCAAGACTAACCTCAGCAACTTAGACTCTCAGCAACCAATCTAGCCCCTGCTCCAAAACAAAATAAAAAAAAGAAAAGAAAAGAAATAAAAAGTACTGGGGGGTTATTTCAGACATAGAATGTCTCTGGGTTCAATCTCTAATATCCCTCCACACACATACACACTACAACACACTACACGGGGCATGATGAACACCTAGCCTTGATGACTGTGTACGTGCAGTCATCCAAATAATGAATACCAGAAGTTCTCCCCTTTCTTTCCCTTAGCATCAGCCCCTTAAGAGTAGCCATGAAAAAAAATTAATTTGTTAGCCGGGCGTGGTGGCGCACACTTGTAATTCCCGCTCTTGGGAGGTGGAGACAGGAGGATCGCGCAGGTTCAAAGCCAGCCTCGCTGACTTAAGAGACCCTGTTTTCAAATTTAAAAATATAAAATAGGCCTGGGAGTGTAGCCCGGCAGTAGAAGGGCTTCCAGGAACCCCAGTACCACCAAAATAAATAAATAAATAAATAAATAAATAAATAAATAAATTGTTGGTATTTTTAAAAAGTAGCAAAGGCCCCACTGTCATTGCTTTTGGCAAAAAGCTAGTAGCTGAATCTCACCAGTGGTAGAGCTGCAGGGTAAGGAATAGGAACAAGAAGGCATTCCTCATCCTGAAGCAAGCTGCACCCATGTTCCCGTGTGTAAATCACAAACTGCAGAGGTTATAGACTGATGTGTGTGCTGTCATTGAAGGGAGAAAGGAAATACCAATTCCTTTCTCTACTACCCCATGGAGAATTCCCCACCATAGGGAAGTTTTGCCTCTTGGGGGCTAAACAATTTCAGGTAGAATTTTCCCTGCTTCTGATATTGGTAATTCACCTTGTCAAACCTCTAAAATTAAACAGAGAATCTAATAGCACAAGACATGAGAAAGCTAAGCCATGATAATTAGCTACCAAGAATATTTTTCAGGTGCTGTGGGAACAAATGAAATATCCATACATATATAATGTGTGAGTGTGTGTGTGTGTGTGTGTGTGTGTGTGTGTGTGTGTGCAGTTTGGGTATTTATGTCAGAGCTTTGCCCATGATAGCCAAGCATTCTACCACTGAGCTACATCCAAAGCCTCCCTAAATTATAAATTATGTTTTAATTCACCACTGCCTAAAGCATACTTGAGGCTGATAGAGTATTCTTGGAAATGGGGAAGTACCTCTTGTACTGAATCCACTATAAGATAGGGATCACAGTTTTTCCATCAGCTGTTCCCCTCCCCTATCCTGAGGCATGAGGTAGGTACAAGGTTATAATGACCTCAATTTGAATGGTTCATGAGCATGAGTGTGGCTTCCCAATGGGATCTACTTGGGAAGGACAGAGGAAAAGACCATGATGACAGCTTCTGGGTGGGACATTGGTTTTCCCCCATGGTAACCAGCAGCCCCAGAACAGTTAATACAGGCCTGCCTATGACTCAGATCAACCAACATGTTTGTAAGGCTTATTGAGAGAGTAGTCATCAAGAAAAAAATTATTATCAGAAAAATCTATTTATTATTAGATCCATGCTGGGCCCATAGGAGTGGTAAGTGGTAATAAACCAAAAAAATTATGTTTCAATAAGTAAGGTAGTAATTTCTGAAAGTTATGAAAAATGTTTAAGAATGAAGTACCAATTACCCTGATTTGATAATTACACATTCTATATGTGAATGTAGTTATTGCACTTTACCATATAAATATGTACAATTATATGTCAATAAAATACTTCTTGAACACATGAAAGCCATTTCACAACAGAGTAGTAGAGATATATGTTGTCTGATGCAAGGAAACTGGAAAAATGTGAGGTACATAAAATAATGTCATGTGCAAGAAAAAAGAACAGTTATATATCTGGAATTACTTATCGAAGAAAGTCTGAAGCAGCCAATTCTAAGTGTAAGTGGGATAACTGAAGACTAAAAGGAGCCAGTGAGTTGCACAAGGGAGGTGTTTGCAATTTGTATTATTGAAATGTCAAGGTCAAAGTCCAAAGAGATAAAGAGGCCTAAGTGAAGATTTTCTATATATGCTGAGTACAGTATCAGAGCCAGAATACTGTTTTCTTGGTACCCAAGGTTAGTACCTGAGCTCCAAAGGGAAAAGATAGCTGTAGGGAACCAGTGGGATTCAGGAGGCCATCACTGTCCTCTCATCAACAGACCTTCTGTTGCTGGGGGACCTGCTTTTGAATCAACATATAATTAAATGTTCAATTGAGCAATGGTCACATTCAGATATAAATGCAGAAAAAGAAAAACAGATGCCCTAAAGGTCAAATAGGTTAGCATTCCTAAAGGAATTCATGGGGAAGAAACATCTCCCTGGTATCCCATGTACCATTCTTTCTTACTGCTAAGACAATAAAAACCTACTTTTTTTAATATTCTTGTTCCAATACTGTCCTCTACATATTTCTATGAGAGACATTGTGTGTGTGTGTGTGTGTGCGTGCGTGGGGGAGGCGGGGGTGTACTGGGGATTGAACCCAGGGGCATTCTACCTCCAAGCTAAAACTCAGCCCTATTTTATTTTATTTTATTTTATTTTATTTTTTAATTTATTTTTTATTGGTGCAATGTATTCATACATCATAGTGGTATAAAGAAAATACTTTTGTATACATACATGCACATATCGCCCAGTTAGCCCCCACCCAATCCCCACCCCATTCCCTCCCCATCCCTCCTTCCCATGCTTGGCTTAGTAGTTGACATCTAGTATTATAGCAATTTATACAATATTAACATTGATAATCTCACATAACAGTTTCATTTGTCTGGTACCAAACTCTTGATGACTTAAAGATAACATTTCAATATTTCTTTTTGCTTTCTTTCTTACCAGAGAATATTTTTTTTCTTTTTTTTTTTTAGGTAAAACTATCATACATTTATTTATTTATTTTTCAGAAAAAATCTATCCTGATATGGAATATGGACTCTAGATACCCAAAACAATCTCAAAGAAGAACAAAGCTAGAAGATGTATATTTTCTGATTTCAAACCATATAAAGCTACAATAATTGAAACAGTGTAGTACTGTTCTAAAGGCAGATATATAAACCATTGGAGCTAAATAAAAGCCCAGAGATAAATTCTTCCATACATTGTCAAGTTATTTTTGACAAGGTTTCCATGAAGTTTTGGTGGAGGAAATACTAGTCTTTTAACCAAATATTGTTGAAAAATAATAATAAATGAAAAAGAATAAAATTGGACCGTTACCTAACACATATACAAATATTAACTCAAAATAGATAAAAGACCTAAATATAAATCTTAATACTATAAGCTTTTAGAAGAAAATCTGGGTCATAAAACCTCACAACGTTGAAATTGGAAGTGATTTCTTGGATATGATTTCAATTGCACAGGCAACAAAAGGGTAAATAAACTCCCTAAAAAATAAAAAAAATATTGTATATCCAAAGACAATGTAAACAGAGTTAAAAGTATGACCCATTTCTCCCTAACTCTCACATATTAGGGAAAGCATCTGATTTCTTATTTTTTGTGCCTGACTAATCTCACTTAGCATAATGTCCTCCAGTTCCATCCATTTCCCTGAAAATGATGTAATTGAGTTTTTTTTGATGGCTGAGTAAAATTCCATTGTGTACATATCCCACAGTTTTGTAATCCATTCGTCTGTTGATGGACATCTTGGCTGGTTCCATAGTTTGGCTATGGTGAATTGTGCAGCTATGAACATAGATACACATGGATTAGTTTGGTAGTTTGGTTTCTTTTCTTTTGGGTAGATACCCAACAGTGGTATTGCTGGATCAAATGGTAGATTTGTTCCCATTCTTCTGAGGATTCTCCATACTGTTTTCCAAAGTGGTTGCACTAATTTGCAATCCCACCAACAATGTCTTAGAGTTCCCACTTCTCCACATCCTCGCCAGCATCTGTTGTTGTTCGTGTTTTGAATGATGGCCATTCTAGTTGGAGTTAGGTGAAATCTCAGGGTAGTTTTGATTTGCATCTCTCTGATTGCCAGTGATGTTGAGCATTTTTTCATGCATTTATTGGCCATTTGAATTTCTTCTTTTGTGAAGTGTCTATTTAGTTCATTTGCCCATTTTGTTATTGGATGTTTTGTTTTCTTAGTGTTGAGTTTCTTGAGTTCTCTGTATATTCTAGATATTAGTCCTCTATCAGTGGTGTAGGTGGCAAAAATCTTCTCCCATTCTGTTGGCTCTCGATTGAGATTCTTGATAGTTTCCTTTGCTGAACAGAAGCTCTTCAGTTTCATGCAATCCCATGTATTGATTCTCCTTTTAATTTGCTGTGCCTTTGGGGTCTTGTTGAGGAAATGTTTGTCTGTGCCTATGTGTTGTAGTGTTGGACCTATGCCCTCTTCAAGGAGCTTCAAAGTCTCTGGTTTAATTTCCAAGTCTTTGATCCATCGTGAGTTGACTTTTGTACAGGGTGAAAAAGTGGGATTAACATCCAATTTTCTGCATATGGTTAACCAGTTTTGCCAACACCATTTGTTGAAGAGGCTATCTTTTTTCCAGTGTATGTTTTTGGCCTCTTTGTCAAAAATCAATTGGCTGAAAGTGTGTGGACTTGTTTCTGGGTCTTCTATTCTGCTCCACTGGTCTATATATCTGTTCTTTTGCCAGTACCATGCTGTTTTTATTACAATGGCTTTGTAGTATAGTTTAAAGTCAGGTATTGTGATTCCTCCTGCATGGTTTTTGTTGCTGAGAACTACCTTGGCTATTCTGGGCTTTTTGTTATTCCAGATAAATTTAAGGACTGATTTTTCTATGTCTGTGAGGAATGATCTTGGTAGTTTAATGGGCATTGCATTAAATCTGTAGATCACTTTTGGGAGGATGGCCATTTTAATGATATTTATTCTGCCAATCCATGAACATGGAAGGTCTTTCCATCTTCTAAGATCTTCTTCGATTTCTTTTTTCAGTGTTTTATAATTTTCTTTGTAGAGATCTTTTACCTCCTTGGTCAAGTTTATTCCTAGGTATTTTATTTTTTTGTGGGAGATCCTGAGTGGAAGTGTTTTCTGAATTTCTTTTTCAGTGGATTTATGGTTGGTGTACAGGAAAGCTTCTGATTTTTTAAGATTGATTTTGTATCCAGATACTTTGCTGAATTTGTTGATCAGTTCTATAAGCCTTTTGGTTGAGTTTGTTGGGTTTTCTAAATATAGTATCATGTCATCTGCAAATAGTGAAAGCTTAAGTTCTTCTTTTCCTATTTGTACTCCTTTGATTTCCTTTTCTTGCCTTATTGCTCTGGCTAGAGTCTCTAGTACTATATTGAAGAGAAGTGGTGATAGTGGACATCCTTGTCTCGTTCCAGTTTTTAGGGGGAATTCTTGAAGCTTTTCCCCATTTAATATGATGTTGGCAGTGGGCTTATTGTAGATTGCCTTAATAATGTTGAGATATGTTCCTTCTATTCCAATTCTCTGCAGTGTTTTTATCATAAATGGATGTTGAATTTTATCAAATGCTTTTTCAGCATCTATTGAGATGATCATGTGGTTTTTGTCTTTGATTCTGTTTATATGATGAATTACATGGATTGATTTTCGTATATTGAACCAGCCTTGCATCCCTGGGATGAACCCTACCTGGTCATGGTGAATGATTTTCTTGATGTGGTTTTGAATGCGTGTTGCTAGTATTTTGTTTAATAGTTTTGCATCCAAGTTCATCAGAGATATAGGCCTGTAGTTTTCCTTCCTTGAACTGTCTTTATTCGGTTTGGGTATTAGTGTGATGTTGGCTTCATAGAATGTATTTGGGAGAGTCCCGGTTTTTTCTATTTCCCGAAATAGTTTGAGTAGTATTGGGATTAGTTCTCCTATAAAGGTTTTATAGAATTCACTTGGGAAACCATCTGGTCCTGGGCTTTTCTTTGATGGTAAGCTCTTTATTGCTATTTCAATCTCTTTGATTGTTATTGGTTGGTTTAAGTGTTCTATATCTTCTTGACTCAGTTTAGGAAGGTTGTATTTATCTAGGAAGTTGTCGATTTCCTCCAGATTTTCCATTTTGTTGGAGTATAGTTTTTCAAAGTAGTTTCTGATAATCCTCTGGATTTCTACGCTGTCAGTAGTAATGTCTCCTTTTTCATCCCTTATCTTCATAATTTGGGTTGATTCTCTCTTTTTCTTAGTTAGGTTGGCTAGTGGTTTATCAATCTTGTTAATTTTTTCAAGAAACCAGCTTTTGGTTTTGTTGATTTTCTGTATTGTTTTTTTATTCTCTATTTCGTTAATTTCTGCTCTAATTTTAATAATTTCCCGACTTCTGCTGGCTTTGGGGTTCAATTGTTCCTGCTTTTCAAGGGCTTTGAGGTGTGTCATAAGGCTATTTATTTGAGAATTTTCTGTTTTTCTTATGTGAGCACTCAGTGCTATAAATTTTCCTCTTAATACTGCCTTCAAAGTGTCCCAGAGGTTTTGATATGTTGTTTCTTTATTTTCATTTGTTTCTAGAAATTTCTTGATTTCACCTCTTACATCTTCTATGACCCATTCTTCATTCAGAAGTGTGGTGTTCAGTCTCCACATGTTTATGTTGTTTCTCTGGGTCTTCTTATAGTTGATTTCTAGTTTCATTCCATTATGGTCTGAAATGACACAGGGAAGTATGTAACATTTTTTAAATTTGCTAGTGCTCATTTTGTGTCCCAGGATGTGATCTATTTTGGAGAAGGTTCCATGAGCAGCTGAGAAAAATGTAAACTCTGCTGTAGTTGGGTGAAATATTCTATATGTGTCCAACAGGTCCATTTGGTTAATGGTGTTCTTTAGTTCTGAGACATCTTTACTGACCCTTTGTCTGGACGATCGGTCTAGTATTGTGAGAGGTGTGTTGAAGTCTCCCAGTATTATTGTGTTGGGATTTATGTGTGACTTCATATCACAGAGAGTTTGATTTATGAAAGTAGCTGCCCATATGTTTGGGGCATAGATGTTGATTATTGTTATTTCCTCTTGCTGGACTATTCCTTTTACCAGTAAGATGTGACCTTCTTTGTCTCTTCTAATAAGTTTGGGTTTGAAGTCTAACTTGTCTGATATCATAGTTGCTAATCCTGCTTGTCTTCGAGTGCCATTAGCATGGATTACCTTGCTCCAGCCCTTTACCTTGAGTTTGTTCCTATCTTTACTTGTAAGGTGTGTTTCTTGTAAGCAGCAGATGGATGGATTCTGGCTTTTAATCCATTTTGCCACTTTATGTCTTTTTATTGGGGAGTTGAGGCCGTTTACATTCAGTGTGATTATAGAGAGATAATTTTTAATTCCCAACATGTTAAGATCTTATTTCTGTTTAAGATACTGTTTATTCTTCTTTGCTTAGTTGTCAGCTGGATGGGAATTCTTGTTTCTTTGGTTCTGGCGTGTATTACCCATTTCCTCTTTGCAGTTAATCTCCTTGAGTATTTTCTCTAGCGCTGGTTTTGAAGACATAAATTCCTTCAGTTGCTGTTTGTCATGGAAGCTTCTTATTTCCCCGTCTAATTTGATGGATAGTTTTGCTGGGTAGGAAATTTTTGGCTGGAAGTTGTTTTCTTTCAGAGTTTGGAATATGTTACTCCAAGCCCTTCTGGCTTTCATAACTTGGTTTGGGAAGTCTGGAGTGATTCTAATTGTTTTGCCTCTGTATGTCACGTGGCCTTTTGTTTTTGTTGCCTTTAAGATTCTCTCCTTGGCTTCCACATTAGTCATTTTGACAATTATGTGGCGTGGGGATCCTCTTCTCTGATCCTGTCTAAAGGGAGTTCTATAAGTTTCCTGGACCTGTGTATCGACCTCTTGCTCTATGTTTGGAAAATTTTCTGCTATTACTTCCTTGAAGAGATTGTTGATCCCTTTGGTTTCACCTTCTTTTCCCTCCTCTATTCCAATTATTCTTAGGTTAGCTCTCTTGAAATGGGCCCATATTTCTTCAATGTCAGATTCCTGCTGTCGGGTTTTTTTTTCTAAATTAGAAACTATGCGTTCATTTTTAGAATGATCATCTTCAAGAAGCGAGATTCTGTTCTCCATGTGGTCTAATCTGTTGTTTATAATTTGAATTGAGGCCTTTACTTCATTAATTGCATCCTTTATCTCTTTTTGACTCTCTCTAAATTCTTTTCGAAAGTCCTCTATTATTTCTAAAGTTATTTTCCTAATTTGATCTTCTAGAGATCTTTGGGTTTCTGTGTTATCGGATTCTGATGTTGTGGGGTTGTTGGCATTCACTGCTCCATTGTTATTTCTCTTTCCCATGATTTTGGAAGTTTGTGCCTTCTCTGGGTTCTTCCCTGAGTCACTACGAGTTCACTTAAGATGCTCTGGATCTCGTGTCTGTGGTATCTCTGTCACCACTACTCCTTAACTGGGTTGTATCACAAAGTCTCAGACCCAGGGAGTCAATTAAGACTGCTTAGACCGTGGGGAGTGCCAAGTTGGGCGTTCTCCAGTGGGGAGTTGTGACTATGGTATGATATCTCTGCCACTGCCACTCCCCCACTGGGCTGCACTGCTAAAATCTCCGACCCAGGGAGACTATCTGCGCGAGTCCCTGGGAGTGCAGAACTGGGATTTCTCCCCTAGGGGCCGCAATTTGACTCACGGTTATTGAGTGCGCTGATGGAGCTGTAGTGAACTCGATGGATTCGCTGCTGCCGCCACTGGCAATTTGGCACCACTGCCACGCCCTCAGCCGTGATATGGCGTATTTCTTCTCTGGTTTTGAACTCCGCTCTGAGTCCTTGCCAGTTGTGCTGTGCCCGGCCCTTGGGAGTTTTAGATGTTCCCTGCACCAACAAAACTGCTGACTGCCGCCCGGCTGTTCAGCACCTGCTCACCTCGGCTCGCTGTCCACCCCTCCTCTCAGGCGCCTGGTGGCTGGTTGAGTGGATTGGTCTAGGGTCGTCAGGTGAACTCACCGCTGCCGCCAGCAGTAAGACACTGCTTCTGCGTCCTAGGCCGCGAGGCCAAAGTACCTCCTCTCTGGATTTGAGCTCTGTTTTGAGTCTCCCTCCTCTCTGGAGCCTGGTGCTGCTAGGGGAGATGTAGGCCGCGCCGCTCCGGCCGCTCTGCGCCGCGGCTCTGGCTGCTCTGCACCGCGGGTCTGGCCACTCCGGCCGCTCCGGCCGTTCCGCGACGCGACTCTGGCTGCTCCGGCTGTTCTGGCCACTCCGCTCCGGCTGTTCTGGCCGCTCTGCTCGGCTGCTCTGGCCGCTCAGCTCAGCTGTTCTGGCCGCTCCGCTCCGACTGCTCCAGCCTCTCTACTCCGCGGCTCCGGCCACTCCGCGCCGCTGCTCCAGCCAATTCGGGCTGCGGCTCTGGCTGCTCCGGCTGTTCTGGCCACTCCGCTTGGCTGTTCTGGCCGCTCCGCTTGGCTGTTCTGGCCGCTCTGCTCGGCTGCTCTGAACCGTGGCTTCGGCTGCTCTGCACCGCGGGTCTGGTCACTCCAGCCGCTCTGGCGGTTCCACTACGTGGCAGGCCGCTCCACTCTGCGGCTCCCCCCAATCCGCGCTGCGGCACTTCGGGCTGGTTTTTCTCTGGTGTCTTGTTTTTCCAGCCCTTTTTCTCTGTCCCTTGTAGTTACCGTTTTTATTTTTTTGCTGGTGGTGTTTTCTGGCTCTGAAAGGCGCTGGTTTTGTGGTAGTAGAGTTGGATTGTTAGCAGGACTTGTAAGTGCCGCTTTCCTCCGTCGCCATCTTCCCGGAAGTCTTTATTTTATTTTTTATTTTTATTTTTTTGGTGAGACTGAGGATGGAACCCAGGGGCCTTCTACCTCCGTGCTACACTGCCAGACCCATTTTATATTTTATTTGGAAACAGGGTCTCTTAAGCCAGCTGAGGTTGGCTTCGAACATACACGATCCTCCTGTCTCAGCCTCCCCAGTGCAGGGATTACAAGCATGCGCCACCATGCCCCACTCCTATTTTATTTTGAAACAGGGTCTCAGCAAGTTGTTGAGGGCCTTGCTAAATTGTTGAGTCTGGCCATGAACATGGGATCCTCCTGTCTCAGCTTCCTGAGTACTGGGATTACAACCATGCACCACCATGCTTGGCAACCAAGACTTTAAAAAAAAATTGAACATGAAAAAAAAATACCATGCATTAATCACTCAGAAAACTTCATTGCCCTCATATTGGCATAGCTGGAGGAAATGTTTGCCCATCTTGAGGAATGGATAGGTAAAATGTTATGAATACATGCCATGTAATTCCTGTGCTTAAGAACTTAGATACATCTTACATGTAGTCATAATAATATGAATATATATTAAAAGCACAAGGTTAAGTAAAAATATAAGAAACTAAGCTGATCCTTACCTTACAGCCATGATATATTAACAAGAATCAGATTTTCTCTCCTGTTTAAATATCTATAAACTGAAATCCTATATTGCAGAGTCTGACACACGGGACAGTGATCTCAGAGAAAGGGAACCTAGCCAGGCAAGCCTTTGATTGCCTAGTTACCCAAATTTTGCTTGGGTAGAGTTTACTGGCTGAATGACAGGGGCACTAAAAATGAAGAGAACCCAATGGACAGTTTGAATGGAGACAGAGTTAAGAACTGAGAAAGGTCAATAAAACTAGGATTTGCCAGGAGTAGTGGAGGGAGAAAGCTGCACAGGGAGGTAGCTCTGGATATCGTGAGAAGTTTCCTGTATGAATTCAGAGTATGAGAGAGGAGAAATGCTTGAAGATGACTCTGGATGGAGGGCTTGTTAGATATGTGTTAAGACTGTGAGTTGGGAGCCAGAAGTGGTGGATTTGCTTATAATCTCAGCATTCAGAGGCTCAGACAGGAGGATCAAAGTTCACAGGCAACCACAGCTACTCAGTGAGGCCCTGTTTCAAAATAAAGAATAAAAATTAGGGCCTGGTGGTATAGCTCGGAGGTAGAATGTGCCTGGGTTCCATCCCCAGTAGTGCAAAAAAGAAAAACAGAAGACTGCGAAGTTGGGAGCGAAATGAGGTGGGAAGGGTGAGGGTGTGCACAGGGTGAGTACAGCAAGCGCCCAGTTCCAAACGGGTAACCGTGCGGAGCCTGTAAAACACCGCGGTGCACATTTCACGTAGGCGTGTGGATGTTTTTGTCGGTGCCTCATCAGTGCGGCTGGGAGTGGGGCGGTAGGTAGATTTGAGAGTCACTAGCAAATAGTGGCTTCTCGAGGATCTCATCGGGAGGGTCCATCCAGTCCTCTGCCGCAGGGGCCATGTTACCGAGGCAGGGATAAAGAGACAGAGGCAGCTGGCAGGGCAGTTGCTATGCAACAGCTGAAGAAACCCACAGACTTAGGCTGCACCTGGATTGGCCAGAGGAGAGCCAAAGCTGCGGTCCTAACGAGGCCTCCATTCACACCCAGGGGTCCTGGCAAGGCCGGCATATGGAGAGGACAAAAGCCTACCGCTTATGGAGACCCTCAGCAACTTAGTGGGACCCTGTTTGAAAATCAGAAAAGTAAAAGGGGGCTGGGGGTGTGGCTCAGAGGAGGAATAGCCCTGGGTTCCATTTCCTGTACCCAAGGGGAGGGGGGGGAAATGTCCACTATGGATTCTGTCAAAAGCCCAGGTTCAAACACTATGATCCAGCAACCTCGTCCAGGTTCAAACAATGCGGTCCAGCAACCTGACTACCAGGTATGCATCCAATCGAAGGGTAGAAGGCAGACTATCAAGGAGATGTTAGCTCTTACTCTCTACATTCATTCTGGCACAGTGCACAAAAGCCAAGAAAAGAGAGTGTCACTTCAGATGAGGGAAAGAGGAAGGATGAGAAAAGGAGCTACACACATTCACAGAATACTACTGTTCTGCCATAAAAAGAGAAGGAAACCCTGTCATTGGCTACAGCATCTGTGGAACTGGAGATCATGGTGTTCAGTGAGATCAGCCAGGCTCGGAAAGACAAGTACAGCATGCCCTCGCTCCTTTGTGGAATGTGAAAACGTTGGTCTCATAAAGGTTGAGAGCAGAGTGGTGGCTAGTAGAGGTCTGGGAAGGTAGGAGGAGGGAGGGGATGGGAAAGGGCCTGTCAAAGGAAACTGCGTTATCATTACAGAGGGCTGGTAAGAAGATCGATCCCCTGAGCTATTGCAGAGAAAGAAGAGAGAGCTGCACGGTACTTTTGACATAGCTGGAAGAGGTGATTTGGAAAGTTTTCACCATAAAGAAACAAAAACAATTTGAGGAGCTAGCTATACTTAGCCCTTTTAACCGTTATTTGGCATACACGGGTATGTACACATCACATGGTACCCCACTGACACCTACACTTTTTTATATGTAAGTTAAAAATAAAGAATAGCAAACATTATACAATGTAGACGTGTAATGGAACATGGCACGGCACCCCACCGAGGCACATATTTTCTATATTTTATGCTTCTCATAAAATAAGTTAAAAAATAACCAAAGTATTGGAAATCAAATTCTCTCCCTATAAACGGAAGCTAGGCCGAAAAAGGGTCATTGGAGAAACTCTAGACTAAGAAGAAGAAACCGCAGATGAGCAAGCAACCAAGGCGACCTAACTGAGGAATTTGGCGGGGACGAGGGGTGAAAATCCCTAACGTGAGTGACATAGGATCGCAAACATATCAAAGTCAATCACTAAGCCAAACACGAGAAGGAGGGAGGGGGAGGGAATGGGGTGGGGATTGGGGAAGGGCTAAATGAGTGCTGTGTGCATGTATGCCTCCACCATCTTGTACCCTATAAAGAGATATGACTACAATGCACCCATAAAAACGTAAAAAAATTGACCCTACAAACCTCAAGACAACCTAAGTAAACAAATGAGCACACTGAAAGGAAACAACCGGTTCACAAATCTAGAGCCATGTAGAGACAACACGACAAAGGCTTTAAACAAATAAGGCGACTTAACTGACAGGGATGGGAGGGGGAAGAGAGAAACTTCCTAATGTACAGGATGTGCATCCACAAACATATTAAAGCCCATCACTGAGCCAAACTTGAGAAGGAGGGAGGGGGAGGGAATGGGGTGGGAGTTGGGGAAGGGCTAAATGACTGCTGTGTGCATGTATGCCTCCACCATCTTGTATTCCATTAAGATCTACGGTTTCAATGCACCGATAAAAAAAAAAAAAAGTTAAACAGGACCCGATAAATCTCAAGACGACATAAAATAATGAAATAACTAAGTAAATAAAATGAGCACACTGGAAAAAAAAATAACCGGTTCAAAAATCTAGAGCTGTGTAGAGGTAAGACTACGGTAAAAACTTTACAGTTTTTTCCACAGTTATCGGCCTATGCACACAGGATCTACATGCATTTCTACCCTGGGACCTTGGACGAGTTGTCCTCATGTATGAAAGGAGGATGGATAGTATCCTTCTTAAGTGAGATGTCGGGAGGATTCTGTGATCACGTTAACACAAAGAATAGTAAAGTATAAGGTAAGCCAGACATGGTGGCAAATACCTGTAATCCCAGTACTTGGGAGGCTGAGATGGAAGAATCACAGGTTCAAGGCCAGCCTCGGCTACTTAAGAAGACCCCAATTCGAAATAAAAAGGGCTGGGGGCCATGGGGGTAGTTCAAAAGTAGCATACCTCTGGGTTCAAGCCCAGTTTAAAAAGTTATGAGTTTCCTGTATCTGTGCCTGGGACAGAGAAAGCTCAAAATAAACCTATGTTTTGGAGTCCAGAGAAATCAGCATAGCGACTTATGCACGGACAACCTCTGTCTCTGCTGCTGCTGCTGCTGCTGCTGCTGCTGCTGCTGCTGCTGCTGCTGAATAAGCTACTCAGACACTCCGTTGGAGTCCCTGTGTCAAACTTAGAACCGGGAGAATTCCGTCCCATGCCCGGTGGCTGCTGGCTTCGCTGGCAGGTGCTTCAAACCCAGCTCTAGGAATCTTCCTGCCTGGGCTGCACTCTCAACTCAAAACCTGAGCTCCTTCTAGCCGTTAACTCTCGTCCATCTTGTGTTTCCCTAGAGAGATGCTGAATACTAGACAGCTGATGGATCACAGCGCCCGGAGGCCTGACCCACTGACTGACTGCAGCAAGCCACCTACTTACTACACCACCTCTTGCACCTGAAGGCACTGTTGGCTCCATAAACGCACTCGACTGACTAGGGGGGAATGGCGTCCGGCACTGCGAGACCGGTTGAGTGCCTTAGGAGACAGCCCAGTCTCCCAGGAGAAGGATGGGGGGAAATCACGGGAAGGTTTCAGACAGGACAAAGAATGGAGCTGACGGCATTCTGCCCCAGACTGTGGCGCCTTGGCATTTGAGAAGATGCCAGAAGGAATGACGTCTTTCTGGCCTTTTCTCACCCCTCTCCCCGGAAGCTGGCCAGCAAAGATTTCCCCAAGCTTCCCAAAACGGAGGACCCCGGCAGCATGATCCCAAGGGTCCCTTCCTGCACCCAGAAGGAAAGGATGTCAGACAGGGACAGACAGGCTTGGCGAACTCCGCCTTAGTTTGCTATGGTCACGTTGTGCGCTTTGGTCTGCTGATCCCACGACTTCCTCCGCAAGGGTGTCCCCCCCAGACGCAGGTTGCCCTGGGTCTCCAGGCCGAAGGCCCCTGGGCCTATGCTACTCAAATTCATCTGCTTCTTTCTGGTTGGAGAAGAGTCTGCGTTCAGCTTGAGATGTGCTTTCCGCCTCAGAAACAGCTTCTCCAACCAAGCGTGCCAGAAGCACCACAGCCCGCGCGTGTCCTCGCACGGAGGCGCTGCCTGTGTGCCCCGTTTGGCACACCCGTTTGACCAGCTCGGGGAAGCCCAGCGACCGCAGCGGGGCACACACAGCCCGTGAAGACGACAGGCTTGAGCACTGCATCCCCAGAACTCTGAAGCCCAGTGTAGCTGCTTCCTGCCAGACCACCCCTGCCCAGGCACCAGGCAAGTCCTTTCCTCTGAACCCGGGTTCGCCAGGGCGCCATGTGCCGAGTGCCAAGACAGTTGTCTTGGCAGCTCCAGAGGAACCGGGGGAAGGTCTGGGGTCGGGGGACAGCAGCCGGCTCGTGTCACTCAGGGAAGAGGCCTGGCAGTGAGTGGGAACCAAGAGCAAGGAGCAAGTCCCACAAGAGGATGGGCCCACGGAGAGCTCAGCCCAGGAGCTTGTTCCTCCTGGACACACACCTTGCACGATTGGTCCAGGTGACGTTGGGGTGGGGGAGGAGCGGGAAATCTGCCGCTCAAAGGGTGGAAAGAAGGGTGCCTGGGTCCCCCAGGCACAAGAGCAGGGCACGGGCTTGGCATTCAGAAAGACCCAGCACCAAATCCCACACGTGGCGCGAGCCTCAGCAACCTGGTGTGCAAAATGGGGAGACGCACGTCCATCACCCATCTCCTAGGTAGGGCTGCTGAGGTTGAGGAGGACAGGCCCTAAAGCGGCCCCCGTCCCTCTGAGACCTGTAAAGGTAGCAGACAGAGGAAGCAGCTGTCTCAGCCCCTCTGGGGACCCTACAGATGGATAGCGCTGGGAAAGCCAAGGGGCGCTTCCATCCCGGGGCCTTTCCCATTTCCTGGCGGGCAGGTGGAGGACTTCCAGGTGTTGTGGTGTCAGACTCAGCTGGAGTCCTCTTGAGCATGGCCTCCTTAAGGGGTCATGTTGGGCAAATGGGGCAGAGAGCATCCAAGACCGGGCTGCAGGAGCTTGGGTGAAAGTGCAGAACCCAGACGCATTTTGCAATGGCAGTGGCAGGGCCAGTAGACGATTGGATGGGTGGCACTGCACTGCGGGTGATGAGTGGGCTCCCCTGGGCTCAGAGGAGGCAAAGAGAAGTGAGGGGGAGGGAATCCGGCGGGAACAATGCCCCCCGCGCCCAAACACACACACACACACACACACACACACACACACACACACACGACGCCAGGCGCCCACCACTAGTGGCGTCGCATGCGCACTGGGGACCTGGCGGAAAGGGCTTTTGTTGGGAAAGGCAGCGGGATGGAGGGGTCCGCGCATGCGCAGGCTCTCAGCGCACCCGGGGTGCACGGAGAAAAGGGGCGGGGTGGTCTGAGCTGCTGTGCTGGCAGCGGTAGGCGAGGGCGCGGCTGCGGGGTTTCTGGTGCGGAGGACCGACGCCATCCGAGCCCCCGGGCAAGGTAAGGATCCAGCCCCAGATAGGGCTAGGCCGGGGCAGCGCAACCCGAGACCCTGCGCGCCGCTCCCGCGCTCCAGATCCCAAGGCAACACTGGCGCTCCTGACCGGAACCCCATTAGTTCAGATAGGAGCCCTGCCCTTCATCCCCATCACGGCCAGGCGTCCAGAGCCCAGCCTGCTTGAGCCGGAGCCCAGGATCCCAAGCCAGGTGACAGACAGACAGACCGACCCACAGACAGACCCCTGCGCTCCGAGGCGAGCTTCCGCAAGACCCGAGGCCCCACTCCCACCCAGGCACCCCCAGACTACTCCAAGGGAGATGGCCGCTTGCTTCCTGTCTGTAGTCCAGCTGTCCAGGGCTCCATTTCCAGCATCACCTAGGTCCACCTCACCCCGTCCCACCTTCCCCTAGCGGTCCAGGTCCAGCGGGAGGGAGCCCAGCCTAGAGGAGAATCAGCTGAATGTCCCCGCCCCGACCTGACCACAAGGACCCTGGGATTTGGCTGCCCTGGGCTTTCTGCTGTCCCTTATCCCTGGTCTTCTGCTCCCCTGGATCGTGATCCCTGCTGTGGCCCTTAAAACGCAAGCCCTTTGTCTCTCTGAGCCTCTCTCCCCGCACCCATCCGGGGACTCTTGGGACCCTAGCCCTGCAGCACACCCCCTATTTGAATGTGGCCCTGGGATGGGGAGCCTGGCTGTCTGTCCTCAGTTCCCCTTTATGCCTGCTCGGAGTCTCCGGGGATCTCCTCTATCCCTTTGCGATGACTCTGTCCCTGACCGAGTCTACTCCATCAGGTCCCCCCCCCCACCCCGCTAACCCTACACCCCCCTCCCCGCCGCCGCCCACCCCTGAGCAGCCTAGTACTGCCTAGCAACCTGAGGATAGCTCCCTTCACCTCGCGAGACAGCCCGCCTGCCTCTGCAGCGCGCCCCGCCCCCTGACACCGCCTCCCCTCCCTCCCTCCCTCCCTCCCTCCCGGGCTGAGCTGTCTCCTCTTTGGTACCCACAGCATGGCTGAGGGGAGCTACAGGGTGCGCCCCCAAACCTCCAATGTTGGAGACATGGATGGGGGCAGGGGCCGAGCGAGGGCAGAGGGAACAGTGAGAGGCCACCACTATGAAGAAGTGGGTGCTTTCGGTGGCTATGGTGCCCTCACCACCTTCAACATCCACCTGCTCAGAGCCTTTGGCAGCTTGGGAACAAGCTTTCGCTTCTTAGGGGTAAGGCCCCTTCTCGTCCAGTCCACCTGCTGGTGGGGATCCTGTCCCCCTGGGAAGGGGGGTGGATGAAGTGTGGGGAGAGCAGGAGGCAGGCTGGGGTGTCCCAAGCCTACCCTGTCCCCTCAGAGGAGGGGTGTTAGAAGGTGTGGGGTGGCCACAGCTGGCTGACTGGCGGGAGGAGGCTGGAACACGCAGGAGGCCGGATGCCAGCCTGTAGACTCTTCTGCCCTCCCTCCCTCCCTCCCTCCCTCCCTCCCTTCTCCCCCCACCCCCTGCCCCCATCCCCACCTTGCAGAATGAGCCCTGGGATGTGGAGAACCCGGGCCGGGCCCAGAACCTGGTGGACACATTGCAGCCAGATCCAGACAACCTGGCCCGGGCTGCCCACTTTGCAGCCTCCAACCGGGCCAGCCGGGCCCCTGCAGCTGCTGCCAGGAGGGCCTTCCCTCAGGTGATGGCTAACCACTTGGCTCTAGGAGATAACGCCCCCCGGCACAGGACGCATGGCCAGGCTCGGGGGTCAGGCCCCAGGACGCCCCCGGCCTCTGCGCAGACCTCGAGGTCCTCGGTCGCCGGTGGGATGGCTGCACCTGGGCCTGCGGTGCCCCCCAGGCAGGCCCTCAGGGCCTCTCCCCCGCGGGGGGCCAGGGCCAGGGGTCCCGCCCCTCTCTGTGCTTTCGCCCACCACCCAAGGGCCAGCGAGGCGGAGGCCAGCCAGCTCCAGCCAGCCAGCCGGGTCCAGAACCAGGCTTTTGAATGCGCTCAGGCAGCAGGTGTCAGTGGCCTGGCCTTCCCACACACCAAGAGACCTGCCCCCGCCCAGGAGGCAGCCTCGGGGGGCGCCTCGGGTATGTCCCAGGCGGCACCCGCCAGGGAGGGTGCAGCCACCCGGCCCAAGGCGACCAGGTCTGGGAAGGCTCAGGCCAAGACTCGGTGGGTAGAGCCTGAGAACATCAGGGCAGCAGCCACTGTCAAGGCCAAGATGGCCCCTAGCCCCTACCCTGAGCCTGTGAAGGCAGAAGCTACTGCACAGCCCGGTGGTGCTGAGCCCTGGACCAGGATGGGAGGCAAGAGGACCAAGAAGGTGAGAGCCGTCTGCCATCTGCTCATCCCCTAGCTAGCTCCTCAGCTTTGGTCCCACCCTCGGCCTCCCCCACTCACCCCCGGCCTTTGCACTGGTCCACTTTCCCGGCCCAGGGCCTTTGAACATGTTTTGATTCTGGGTATTTCCTCTGCTCGGGCCTGGTGGCGGAAGAGCTTGGCTCAGATCCTGGCACTTAGTAAGTTCCCGGCACGTGCCAGCCACCGCTCTTACTACCCTCGCTGCCAAGTGCTGGCTGCTTGGAGCGTGTGCGCCGCCTTTGTGCACGGGAGTCTGGAATCCCTGGGTCTCTCTCTCTTCTGTGTGCCATGCAGTCCAAGCACCTGGTGGCGGACTACGAGAGCAGCGAGGAGGAGAAAGAGCCGCCTGCGGACCCACCGACCCGGAGAGCTCCTCCGCAGCCCCCAGTGACAGCTGCGCGGGCTCCCGTGGCCCGGGCTGCAGCGGCCCCCCGGCCCCCGGCGGTGGCCCTGAGGTCCCAGATACCCTCCTCGAGGCAGGCGCTGTGCTTGCCGCCCCGCAACGCGACCCTTCTGCAGGAGAGGGTAAGAGAACAAGCGCCCTCGCCTGCCTGTCACCCTCTGGCCTCCTCCCCGCCACGCCAGGCCAAGCCAGCACTCCATGGCCTGCTGGGCCTTGATGTCCTCCTGTCCCGTCCACCCCCCAGGCAAACAAGTTGGTGAAATACCTGATGATTAAGGACTACAAGAAGATCCCCATCAAGCGGTCAGGTAAGCAGCCCTGCTCAGTGGTCCCTGGCCTTCCCGGGCTTTGGCACCCCCACTCCGCCGCACCCTGCAGAGTCCCTGGATTTCCCAGAACGGGGAGCTGCCTGGCTGGCCCAGGGAGGGGTGCAGCTGCGGGCCCCTGCTCAGCCCAGGCGCCTCCCCCAACTGTCCGCCTCCTGCAGACATGGTGAAGGACGTCATCCGGGAATACGATGAGCATTCCCCTGAGATCATTGAACGAGCCACCTACACTCTGGAAAAGGTGGGTGGGGGGACACGGGTACCTTCCCACAGCAAGCACCTTGGGGCAGCCCGTGGCCAGGGGTGGCGGCGCAGTTCCCGCCCCTCCCGCTCTGGAGGCCTGCCCCAGGCCTCTGCCTCTCAGCTGGCCGCCCCAGCAGGGAGACCAGTGCCCCTTCCAGGGCACATCTGCCTGTCTCCAGAGGTGGGTGTCATCGACTGTGACCATGCCGGAGCTCCCACGTGGCCGGCCTCGCCACCGGGCTCCTTTCCCGTCCCCCCCTCCCCCCCGCCAGGATTGGGCACCAGGGAGGACCGGTCAGACCCGGATGGGGCTGTTGCCAGACGCCTGGCCCGGCATGGAGTTTGGCCTCACTCACTCTTTTTCTCCCCACTTAGAAGTTTGGCATCCACCTGAAGGAAATTGACAAGGAGGAGCACCTGTACATTCTTATCTGCACTCGGGATTCTTCTGCTCGCCTCCTGGGGAAGTAAGCAAGGGAAAGAGGGCGGTGCGCCCATCCACTGTCCCTGTGCACGGTTTTTTTTTTTTTTTATCTCTAGTCCATCTCTGTGCTGTTGACCCCTGTGGGAGCATCCTGGGGCCAGGCCTTGCGGCGGTAGGCAGGCCATTTGCACCCCCAGCTTGAGAGCGGCTTTGTGGCTTGCTACCTCCAGCGTGGCTTGGGCTTCACAGGGTGCCCCTCCAGGGAGATGCCTTGTGCAGGCCCCTGGCAAAGAGGTCCCGTTCGGACCTCAGCATGCCTGAAGCATGGGCATGCGAGGGGCTGAAGTCTCAGCAGCCAGGGTAGTATGAATTGCCTGGGCACCCTGGCACCCTACAGCCCTGCATATAGGCCCGCGGGCCTGTGCACACACATACACAATATATATAAATATGAATGCACATATACACACAGGAAGATTTCCCCACCGCCCCACTGGCTAGTCCGGGAGGGAGTGGGTGCCGCCCAGCTGCAGTGTGGGGGCCGTGGCCCGTGGACAGCCTCCCTCTCTCTGCACCTTTAGGACCAAGGACACTCCCCGGCTGAGTCTCCTGCTGGTGATTCTGGGCGTCATCTTCATGAAAGGCAACAGTGCCAGCGAGGGTGAGTGCTGTCCCTGCAGCTGGGGGGGTTGCCCGGGGCGCGCGCACCTGCCCGTGCAAACTCTCGTCCCCGTGTCCCCTCGCAGCTGTCCTCTGGGACGCACTCCGCAAGATGGGACTGCGCCCTGGGTATGACTGGCTCCTGGGCCCTGGCCCTCAGTGGGGTCCTCCTGCAGAGCAGGTCCCTGAATGCAGGGGGCGGGGCCGCCTGGGCTGGGGAGAGAGCAGAGGGCCTCACCAGGGAGGTGGGTAATAATGGTCCTGAACTCTCAGCCCTCTCTGAACTCCCTGGCCGCAGAGGCGGTGGCCCAGAGCCCGTCAGAGGCAGGGCCTCCGTGGAGCCCCTCCCCGGGGCAGGCCTGCCCAGTGTCATCCCGGCCTCTGCCAGGCGCCCTGGCCTGAGAGGCCATGTGCCGTGGCCTGGGAAGCAGGTGACCGCGCCAGGGCGTGCTCTGTGCCCACGTCGGCCCCCGACACCGTCCCGAGGCCCGGATTTCTTTGCTTGCCCTCAGGGTGAGGCACCCGTTCCTGGGCGACCTGAGGAAGCTCATCACAGACGACTTTGTGAAGCAGAAGTGAGTACCAACTGAGATGAACTCCTCTAGGCCCTGCGGGTCCCTGGCGACAGTCTGGTGGAGAAGCCGTCCCCCACCCCTGGGCCACCGCTCACAACAGTGGGCGGGGATCGCTGGCGTGGGCACTCGTGGGCGAGGGGGATGGGTGCCTCTGAGGAGTCGGCCTCTACCTCTAGGGAGTCTGACGGAAAGGTAGCATGGTGGATGTAGAACCCCGTGAGGAGTGAGACGTGCCCACTGTCTCCTCTCCTGGAGTGCCTGTGCTGCAGCTGGCTCAGCAATTGCCCCTCTACTAAAGCTGCTGAGGCCCCTGGGTCTCAGAGAGGGGAGGTCTGTGAGCATGGCCCACCGCTGGCCTGGCTGAGGGGGAGCCCAGCACTTACTGGTTTCCCGACGGACCAGTGCCAACCCTCTTCTCCCTTGGCACGCTCGCTCTCTCTCTCTCTCTCTCTCTCTCTCTCTCTCTCACACACACACACACACACACACACACACACACACACACACACACACTCATACTCACACACGACCTGGCAATCATTGGTGCCCGGAGCCGCTCTGGCTTCACCTTTGCTTTCTTTCCAGGCACGCTCTGTGGCAGGTCTTTCCCGGGGTGTGCCAGGCCTCCTTCAGAAGCCTGACCGTGGGGTGTGCTCAGAGCAGGGGGCCCAAAGAATGGCTCCTCTGTTTACAACACACCCAACAGGAATCTGGGGCCATTGCGACTAGGGGCACAGCCCTTGTGGCCTCCTGCGAGCAAAAGCCCTACACCTGTCTGTGTGCACCTATGCATGGCTTCCGGGAGGGAGGGCCTGTGGGAGGCTGAGGAGCCAGGTGGAGCATGGGTGAGTGCAGGCTGCGAGCCAGAGGGAAGGCCCTCTGAAGCTCTGCGGCAGCACTGGGCCAAAGGCGGGCCACCACGCGGAAAAGCCACTCGCACACGGGTGAGCCCAGAGAGAGGGAAGCCAAGGACACCTTCCTCTCACACTCAGGTACCTGGAATACAAGAAGATCCCCAACAGCTGCCCGCCGGAGTACGAGTTCCTCTGGGGTCTGCGAGCCCGCTACGAGACCAGCAAGATGAGGGTCCTGAGATTCGTCGCCCAGGTACCCAGGGACCCCTGCTGGAGTCCGGGCCCCGGGGCGTTGGAGGTGGGGACGGGCGCATGGCCGGCCAGCAGGCAGCAGGTGGCCCTGCACAGGGCGGGGGGGCGGTCCCTGAGGTCAGGACTGCCGGTTCCCTCCTCAGTACCAGAACCGAGACCCCCGCGAGTGGAAGGCTCGCTTCCTGGAGGCCGTGGACGACACCTTCAAGATGATGGACGTGGACATGGCCGAAGAGCAGGCCAGGGCCCAGCTGCGGGCCCAGATGAACATCGGCGAGGAGGCTCTGATCGGACGGTGGAGCTGGGACGACATCCAGACCGAGCTGCTGGCCTGGGACGAGGACGGGGATTTCGGCGACGCCTGGGCCAGGATCCCCTTTGCTTTCTGGGCCAGGTACCATCAGTACATCCTGAATAACAACCGCGCCAACAGGAGGGCCGGGTGGAGGGCTGGCGGCGGCAGCGCCCCCCAGGCCGGCGGCAGTGGCGGCGGAGGCGGCGGCGGCAGCAGCAGCAGCAGCGGTGGAGGCAGAGGTGGCAGCAGTGCCAGCAGCCTCCTGGATGGCCCCAGCACCAGCTCCACAGCCCACACCCGAAATGCCGCCAGAGTCCGCACCAGCTTCTTCTCCTGGATGCAGTGAGATGTCCCCCTGCACAGACACCAGAGACCCCGCAGGTGGGCTGGGGGAGCCAGGGTGCCCTTGGGTGGGTGGGGGGGCTGAGGAGGGCCGGGGCCACCATCGCCCTCCGTGTCCCTCCCTGGCCACCGAGGTCTCCACCCTTCTCACTCTTCTTCCCTGCTTCACAGACAGACCGCGCTGAGGAGCCGCTGCCCTCTTGCTGGCTCAGAAAACAACCGGCTTTGCTTTGTCCCTCCAACCCCACACTCCAGCTCTAGGAGCCCTCTTCCTCCTCCTTCTCCTCCTGCTCCTCTTCCTCCTCCTGTTTGTCCTCGCCCTCCTCCTCCTTTAGTCCTCGCCCTCCTCCTCCTTTAGTCCTCGCCCTCCTTCTCCTCTTCGTCCTATCCCTCCTCTTCCTCTTTGTCCTCCCCCTTCTCCTCCTCCTCCTCCTTGTTCTCCTAGTCCTCCTCCTCCTGCTGCTGCACCCTGCATCGGAGGGGCCTGCGCCACAGGAAGCTTCCCTGGCTCCTCCTGCTTTCGTCCTGTGCTGTTTCTCGTGTGTTCGTGGTTTGGGTATCAGTGTTGCATTAAACTTGCAGACTTCATGTGGACGTCTCCTTCTTAGTTTGTGGCTGAGCTCCTCATGGGGAGACCCAGAGGAGTGAAGGCTCTGGTTCAGTGGAGGCCAGGCCCAGCGAGGCAAGAGGCTCAGGTCCACCTGCCCATGGGACCTCTCCGCTGGAGGGAGGCTGGGTGCCATGCCACCGGGGAAGGAAGGGGTCGCTTGGTGGAGCCCAAGTAAGCTCCACTCTCCCTCCTTCAGAGCGCCTTACCCACCCTTGCTCACTCGCAGGGTTCGCTCACCTCCTGACACCCCTGCTCTGCTAAGACTGGCTCCATACCTCTTTGCTCCTCTCCCTGTCTGTTCAGGACATAACCCTGGACAGAATCCTAAGGAGAAGGAGGCTGGCCCCACAAGCCGGCCTCACCCCTGCCATGGGAATACAAAGAGTGTTGCCGAGAAAGCAAGACCTAAGGAAACAGATAGATTCCTGCTCCCCAGACAACACATTCCGGGGTGGGGTGGCGGCACACCTGGGCGTTTGGCTCTTTCTCCAGAAGCAGAGCGTTGCCCGGGAGTCCCTGGTGTCTTCAAGGGCTGGGTGAGGTGGGCAGGGGCGGAGGTGGTGGGTTAGGCAGGAGCAGGGGCAGGGAAGTCAGTTCATGGATTGGCCCCTGGGAAGGGCTCAGAGTCACCTGGGGGCCATTCCTTGGCTTCCTGGTCTTCTCTACTCTTCAGGGCCACAGTCTGGCAGGACAGCCTCAGGTGACCAGGAGGTAAACAGTGTTGTCAACTTCTCTGCCTGCCTCCCCCTCCTACTTCTTGCCTCAAAGCACTCCCCAACACACACACACACACACACACACACACACACACACACACACAGCCAGACAGGGATCCAGACAGCCAATGGCGAGCAGGATTCCCATCGGGGCCCTTTTGGGTATGGGACTCCCTAGGTCTCCTTCCCCTCCTGCCCTGGCCCTACTTTTCACCTTTTCACACTGGCTTGTTGGCTGGGTCTGCATCTTGGTAGCCTGTCCTGTGACGTTCTCTTTACAGCATCGGGGCCAATGCTTGTCCACACTTGACGCTCTGGGATTCTGACAAACGCTAAGCTCCAAAGTTTATTAGAACACGTAGACAAAGTCCCCGACACCCACTCGCGGGGAAATGCCGTTTTCTTCCCTCTTTGCTTCCGTGGAAATATGAGGGGGACCTGACATCCCAGGACTGACGTTATGAGATATTTACCATGTGCCTGGCAGCGCCAGGGACACCCCTGCGCCCGCCCCAGAGGCAGGCTTCTTCTAACAAGACGGGGCCATCACGGTAGCAGGCCCCAGGTAGTTGTGAGTTCCAGTACCCAGGGCACAGGGAGCTAGAGATTGAGCAGCTGACAGAGATTGGAGGAAGAGGCAGCCCCAGAGAGGCAGGATTGGGCAGGGACCCCTCCCTGGCCTCATGGCATGCCGGGCACTCTGCATTCTGCATTCTGGTGCCCCAGGGTGGGCCACACAGGAGCCCATGAGTGGGGTTGGGGGCAGCGCTCACCACGGGCTGGGCAGGGAGGGAGGGCTCCAGCAGGCTGGCTGGGGCCCGCAGGAAGACCAACTGTGTGTCTTTCCCGGGGGTCCAGGCCGCCCCAGTGGAGGCCGCACCTCCTCAGACTGGACAGCTGTAGGAGAGCAAGGCGGGCGTCACACCTGCCTCGCCTGGGGCATGCCTGGGGACCCTCCCCTCGAGGGTCTACAATTCCTCTAGCCAAGTGCTTTCTGAGGCCCTAGGATGCACTGGTTGTGTGGCCTTGGTGAGCACGACACTTACCCTTCCTGCAGCAGCCTTCTCCCCCACAAGCATCACCACCCTGGCCTGCTTCCTCTGATGCCTCCTCTTGACCCATGGACAAACATCGCTGTGCCCACTCTTGTCCAGTGACCAGGCAGAACGTAATTCTGAATACTCAAGTATCATTTATTGCCTGAGTCCATGTTCCCGATGTGGGGACAGCCCTGAGAGGAGGGCCTGACGGGGCCATACCACAGATGAGAAGCCTGAGGCTCTCAGGCAGAAGATGCAGGCAGAAGATGCTCCAGAGACACCAGGAAGTGGCAGCTCACAGAATCAAACCGGGGCCCTCTGCAGAAGAGGTGCCTGCTCTGTCTCTTGCAGTCTAGTGCTGCCGCCATGGAGGGGCTCCAGGTGCGGGGCCAATGAGCCCCCCCCCCCCCCGCTCCACACTGTCTCCTGACACCCATTCTCCTGACTCTCCCCATGGAAAACAGAATCAGGGAAGGGAGGTGCCTGGCCTGAGGTCTCTGGGCCAGCTCTGCCAAAGGCCCAGTTAGGGATCTTGGCCCAGCCCCTTCTCTTGGCCCTCTGTGTATATCTTTTCCCACGCAAGTGGAGCAAACTTCCAGGGGTTGGCTTACTGACTGTGGCGTGATCTTCTAGAGAGCTGAAGGATAAGGTCCTTCATATACTTTTCCTTGCTTCCTTCTTTCTTTCTCTCTCTCTCTCTCTCTCTCTCTCTCTCTCTCTCTCTCTGTCTCTCTCTCTCTCTCTCTCTCTCTCTCTCTCTTTCTTCTTTCTTTCTCTCTCTCTCTCTCTTTCTTTCTTTCTCTATTTATTTATTTCCTGGTACTGGCAATGGGACCCAGGGGCATTGTAACTCCGAGCTACACAACCGTCCCTATTTTCTATTCTTATTTTATTTTGAAACAGGGTCTCACTGAGTTGCAGAGGGTCTCAGGAAGCTGCTGAGGCTGTCTCCTAACCACCATCCTTCTGTGTCAGCCTCCGAAACGCTGGAGTGACAAGCGTGCACCACCACACCGGCTCCTTCACACATTCCACATCCCTTTGCACTCACAGCTGTGTGTGTCACAGAGACGTCCTCCTAGTGGAGGGCTTGCCTTTCGTTTTCCTAAGGGCGAATAGCAGAAATGATAAATTTGATGGAATCCAGTCCAAATGTTTTGCATGGTTATCATTTCCTGTGTGGGAGGAGCCAGTTCTTTGATTCATGACGTTGTTAAAGCTGGCTCTATATTCTAGAGATGGGTCCTCTATCAGAGCCAATGGCTGTGTGCTCTCTCTCATATCTGGAAGAAGAAATAGAGAAACTGGGTATCAGAAGAGATTTCAGATAAAGGAGGAGAGACTCCAATGGAGCACCGGAGGTGTTCAGGGCAGAGAGGAAGGGAGATGGAGACAGAATGAAGGAGAGAGCTTAAATAATGCTGTGTCCTTGCGCGAAATTATCATACCACTCTCGGGGATGGGCTCCGGGAAGAGAGAGTGTGGGGTGGGATCCAGAGGGAGACACGCCAAACCTGGCGTGCACGTATGTTCCTACCCCTCTCTACGTCCTCACGGTGTACAATTACAGCGCGTCCATGTTAGTATGCCCATAGCGATAAAGAGAAGCCAGCTCAACCACCACAGCATGTTCACCAGCACTGCATCCTACACTCACCTCCAGAAGCCCTTGACTCCTCTCCCTCGTTAACACTTAGAATCTGAACCAACGGAGCATGGACAAAGCAGGCCAAGTGTCATTTCTGCCCACAGAGGAAAGACAGCAGAAACCAATTCCAGAAGAAACCAGTTTGGAAAAATGACAAAAATGTGGAGCTTTAACAATACCCTGCTATGTCACCAATGGGGTAAGGAGAAAACCACAGGCAACTTTGTAAATATCCTGAGAAACATGGGAGCACAGGCACAGTATAGCTCAAGTGAGGACATGTCCGGAGAGTAGCACCCAGCACAGGTAACAAGAGGGTGGTAAATCTCACATGGTGAAAGAAAAAAAAATCACCTGAGCTAAACAAGCTCACTTTGTGTCTCAAGAAGGAGGCGAGGAAGGACCACCTGCCCATAGCTGTCACCAGGAAGGATGAGGTAAAGATGAACATAAAAAGATGGAACACAATGAATGGCAAAACCAGAGGAGAAGTCAATGAAGCAGTGAGCTCGTATTTGGAAAATCAGAGAGAGAACTGAACACACTCGGCCACCTCGTCGGTGGAGTGATTTAGGAATGAACAGAGAAGGCTCAAGTCACTCAACTCCAATTGAAAGAGGGACTTCAGATCTGAAATGGCCGAGGCAAGAAGCCGTAAAAGAGATTCCGAACTTCAATTGTAGTCCAAGAATGTAGAAGCTGAGCATATCATGGGGAACGCCCGTAAGGCCAGGACTTGGGCGGCCCAGACAGGAGGTTCACGGGTCGGAGGCCAGCCTCCGCAAGTTAGCAAGAACCTCAGTAACTTAGCAAGAACTTGTTTCAAAAGAGGAAAACAAATATCCGGGTTCCATTCCCAGAACCAAGAGTCAGTCAATCAGTAAGTAAGCAGGGGGCGGGGGGTTATAACTCGAAGTTAGGAGGACCTTCCCTGGAATCCCCAGGAACAAAAGGAGAAAGTGGGTAACCAAACTGGATAACTGGGAACTGGATTTTTGGTCATGGAGAACCTGCCAAGCCTGGCTCATGAAGAAACCACAGCAACAAAGAAAATCTGAGCAGACGTACAACTACTAAGGGGACTGAATCAGCAATCAGAAATCCTCTGAAGGAGAAAAGCCCAGGACCAGATGGCTTCACTGCCGAAGCCAGCGCGCAAAAGTACGGGTTCCAAAGAGAGGAGTGAGGATGAAAAGAATTCAATTCTAAGAATTTATTTCAAAAAATATTTAGTTCCATCATGGAAGGATCGCTAGTAAACTCCCGGGTCGATATCTCTACTGACCGATCCCGGGTTTGTCACTCTCGTCCTATTCATACAGATCCAGGTCAATCAACCCTCGTGCCGTCTCCACCTGTGCGCATAAGGGTCAGGTCAATCAATCCCACCTGAGCTTCTCTCAGACCTTGAACTTTCCGTGACCCCAAACCTTATTGACTCTGGGCAAAGGACAGTCAGGAGTATTCTTTTAGGGGAAAACCTTAATGGCTCCCCACACTTCACTGGAAAATTCTACAAAATATGTGACAACTTGGCACCAGTCCTACTCGATCCCTTCCAAATATCGAAAAGCACGGGACGCTTCCAGTTCCTCTGAGGAGGCCGGCATTACCCTAGCACCCAGGCAGGCGATGGGACCGTAACAGAAAGAAGCTTACACATAAAGATCGTGAGAGAACTTTAATCAAGGATTACTCAACAAAAGACGAGTAAGTTGAGCCCAACAGCCTCTTAAAATCCCAGGGAGAAGGAAAGAAGGTTCCTTTGGGAAGGCCTAGGAAGATTTGACGACTGGAAATGATTGTCGTGGGCCACATCAACAAAATGAGGAAGAACCACAGGGTCATCTCCAATGAAGCTTTAGAAGCATGTGGCAAAATCAGCACCCTTTTTGATGCAAGCAGCCCCCCCACTAGAAATCAGCCAGTGGCTGCCTCCAAACTCCAGAAAGCCGCTTCCGAGAGACACCCCCCGCCAATCCCCACGAACCTAAGAGTCAGTGAGGAACAATCAGGAATGAGAAAGCGCTGCCTTCTTTGCCCCTCCTTCATGAGTTACTAGAAGTCAAAGCCACAGCAATCACACTAGTAAAGGAAATAAGAGCTCTCCCTTTTATGTTTTTTTTTTTTAGGTGGTACTTGGGATCCTGGAAGCCCTTCTACCTCCGTGCTACACTCCCAAACCTATTTTATATTTTTTAAATTTGGAAACAGGGTCTCCTAAACCAGCGCTTCTGGCTGGCTTTGAATCTGCGCGATCCTCCTGTCTCCGCCTCCCAAGCACGGGGATTACAAGCGTGCCCCACCACGCCCGGCCCTTATATGTTTTTAAGTGAAGAAATATCCTTCTAGATAACCCACAGCTTGAACCGGGTGTCATCCATGAATGTGCACTTGTTCTGAGCTGACGTGCAATCTGACTTGCAGGATACTGATTAAAGGTTTCCACTGCATCAAAATGAAAAGCATAAAAGTCACGACCCATGTTGCATCTATGTGGAAACGGAGAGAAAGCACACAGATTCGGCCTGAGAAAACAGGAGAAATGAAATTAGCTCCAGGGACTGAAGATCCCTAGACATTAACTCCAGGCTCGGGCTGGGTTTGGGTATTATTTGGGTGTGCCTTCCCCTGAGCCCAAGCTCCCAAAGCCCGTAAATGCTGGTTCCTCTGCTGGGGAAGGCAACTCTGTCCTCAAGAACGCCCATCGCTGGGGGAGAGCAAATTCCACGCTACAGGGGGCTGCGAAGGGATTGGGGTCCCCTGATTTTTTTTTTTTTGGTGGTACTGGGGTTCCTGGAAGCCCTTCTACATCCGGGCTACACTCCCAGACCTATTTTTACATTTTTATTTGGAAACAGGGTCTCCTAAGCCAGGGCGCGCGGCTGGCTTCGAACCTGTGCGATCCTCCTGTTTCTGCCTCCCAAGCGCGGGGATTACAAGCGTGCGCCACCACGCCCGGCTAAGGGGTCCCCTGATTTTAAACCTGCTTTAGAGCGCAGTGCAACCACAGCCCCGACCACTGCCCTGGACACCTGCGCAGGAGTGTAGCCCCGCCACGCCGGGTAGGTAGCGGGTAGTGGGTAGCGGGTAGCGGGTTGCTCCTGGCCTTCCTTCCTTTCCTTCCTGCTGCTTTAAGAGGGGGCTCGCAGACATGACTCAGCTGATATGATCAGCTCATCAGATATGACTCATCCGTGTCCTTTCCCACTGCTGAGGCTTTATTGCCTCCTCACCCAACCAACCTCTTTGTCTCCACAGAGCTTAGCCCTCCAGAAGCCATGCAGAGGGTGAAGAGGGAGGGGGCAGGGAAGGGTAAAGCGAGCTGGGCAAGGGAGTGGAGAAGAGGAGGGGGCATGATGGCAGAGCGGGCTGGGGGCACGCGGTGGCAGGAGCAAGGGTCGGTCCGCTGGCATGGCTGAGCAACTGCTCACGTTTGTCGATCTTTCAGTTTCGCAGCTTGCCAGAAGTAGGTGCCCGGTTGGACTTTGCGCTCACACCTCACCTACCCTCCCTCCGGGAGGCCGGACTCCATGCCTGGAAATCCCTGGTGCAGCAAAGGACGAAAAGGGACACTTGCCCTGACGTAGCTGGGGAGGCCGGTCTGAGGAGGCCATCAGAGCAAGCCTGCGGGCTGTGTGCTCACTGAGCCACCCACGTGAAAATTCATCCTCCAGTTGTTCTTGCCCCTCCTCGCGTCACCCCTACTCACTTGTGGGAAACTGCAGCGGGACGCTGGCTTCCGTGCTTGATTTTGGGACACAGGGCTTGGAGGCTGCACACCCCTGGTCAGGTTAGGCCCGTCCTAACCGAACGAAGGAAGGAATGTCCATTCATGAGGGCGAGTTGGGCGAGAGTGAAAGGAGGCCATGAGAAGAGGCAGAGCCAGGAGGAGGAGGAGGAGGAGGAGGAGGAGTTGGCGGGCTGGGGAGCCATAGAGGGCAAGAAGCAGGTGGGAAGAGGCAGCAGGTGGTGGGGGGCACAGGAAGGACAGACAGAGACAAGACACAACTCTGATGCTGGGAGGCAGGGAGGGGCCCGCAGGGAAGATGGGGTGGTGGTGGATGTCCAGTGAGGTACCAGAGGGGACAGTGGGGGGAATGGGTGTCCAGTGAGGTATCATAGGAGACAGTGGGTGGCTGATGAGAGGATATGGAGGAGGGCCAGGGGAAGCCGCAGGGACAGGGGTTCCTTCCGGGGCACATGAGTACAGAGGAAGAGCAGCGGCAGGTGCAGGGTGAAGGGAAGCCTTCTGCCAGGTTTCGCGGCCCTTCCTAACCTCGGGGGGTAGGGGACTGTCCCGCTGCCCTGGGGCTCCTCTTGGGTCCTTCTCAGAGGAATGAGGTTCAACCCGGAAGCGTGACAGTGGACATGCACCCCTTCCTTCATGTGTGTGTCACATCAGGGCCTTCCATGCCTCCAGCCTGAGCTTGGCCTGCATGCCCTCCTTGCCCGGCCTATTGTGGCTCCCAAGGGCCACTTTCAGTGAAAGACTCCCCTTCCCGGGCCCCCAGCTGCTGCAGCGGCAGGCAGACAAATCGCAACCCCTTTCGTGGCCACAGCACACCTTCCCCCACAAACATCCTCGGCTCAGCCAGCGTGATGTTCTAGAAGGCTCTGTTAGGATGACGCTGGTTTCCTGTGAGGGGAGGGCTGGCGTGGGCGGTGGATGTAATCATAGTCTCGGGGATCGATACGTCTGTGGAAATTGTGAATTCTTCCAACGTGCGTGCTTTGCTGATGTCTCTGCTCCCGGGGGCCTTGGTTTCAAGGACCAGCTCTGCTCTCCTCCCGCAGTCCAATGAATGCATCAGACACTCGGCTTCTGTTCCCATGGCAACTGGGGCTAATGGTCTAGGGACCAAGGATGAGACAAAGGGAAAAGCAGAGAAATGCGCTGCTTCTGTGCTCCTCTGAGGGACGCCAGCCCCCAGTCAGGGAGGGGTAGGACAACCTGTTTTCTCAGTGAGCCCTGCCCCTCCCCCCTCCCGTAGCGCTGCCAGTGGAGAAGGGCAGAGAGGTGCAGGGGTCCACGATGCATTTCTGCCTTCCCACGGCGACACGTTCCATGATTTGGAGAACTAGGCTCCTTTGTTTCTCAGCCGTCCTCTTCCCGACGATCGGTTTGGCCTTTGGAACAGCCTGTTGGTATCCATCTTGCTTTCTTCCTGTGGTCTGGCCTTCACTGAGCAATCAGAGTGGCTTGTCCTTCAGATAAGAGCAGGTCATCGGATTATGTCACCCTTGTTCTGCTTCTAGGCTTCGGCCTGTGGCCTGTTGCGGAAGCTGTTTGGAAACCCTGACTTCTGCTTTATTCCCTAAACTGCTCCTCATGGCAACATTCCCTTCTTCCCAAGGACATGGAGGGGGGAACTGGGAGCATTGCCTGTCTGGAGAGCGCACTTTCTTTTGCTGGTGCTCCTCTCACTGATACTGAATCCTGACTTGGTGGACTTCCTGGTCTTAGTGCAGGGACACATCGGAACCCTGCCCCGGCGGCATCTAGGATTCTTGCTGCCCCTAGGTCATTTCCCCCGTTCCCGACCCTTTATCCTCTGTCATAAGGTCGTCCAGTGGCATCACTTATATGACACGCAGGTGAATTCCACCCCTCTTTCAGCAATGCTGCCCCCCAAATCCGCACTAGCAGCCCCGTACAGGGCAGACCCCTGTTTTGTCTCCTCTGTGGCCGGAGAAACCTTCTGCCAGGCCCCTGGGACCTGCTTATAAGTCCCTGGCTTTCTGCCTCCCCCCTCTTCTATGCAGACTTTGGGGAAAGTCCGAGGAGGCCTCGCCACTCCTGTGTGCCTTTCCCTTCCGGTGGGCCCCGGGTCCACGCGGCCGCTGGTCTGTCTCTGGATGAGGAACATGCCGCTTTGCAGAAGGACCGAGGAGAAAGGGTAGTAAGAAGGAGGCGATGCTTGCCTTGACTGCCCGCTGCCCCCTTAAATCCCCCAAAACACCACTGCCAAGACTTGACCTATAGGTGATTTACCGACTTCCATGAACAGCCCCATGGGACCAGAGGGGATTGCCGCTGGGAACAAAACTCCTAGGGAGCGAGGGCTACAAAGGAATGTTCCCAGTGTCCCGGGAGAACTGCCCATACCTGCTTCCCGCTGGAGACGTTACGCCTTCTGGAAGGTTCCGCATTGTATTCATCCCCATTCAGAGTCTTTCTTCTTTGTCTTCAGGACTAACCTTGCCCCCCCTTCTCAAGGAGAAAGACCCCCTCCACTAATCTACTCACTGTAGGGACTTCCTTTCTCGTATCAACGTTATCGATCTACCACTCCACTTTCCCCTGAACATGTGAACACACAGACATTCTCACACACACACCGAGGTTCCTAGTGGCACAGAATAATCCCTAAGAGATACATTTCTCAAGACCTGAGCTTGTCAGTCTAGATTCGCCTCTGTTACTAAACCTGTATCCCATGAACTTCAAACCTCATTGGCTCATGCTTCTCCTGGACACTTCTTCTAAGCCAATCTCTCCATATCTGTTTGGTAATTTTGGAGGATGTAGGTTATCAGCCTGTCACTGAGTGTAAAACATGGGGCTGATGGGTCACAATTTTTTTGGTGGTTCTAGGGGTGGAACTCAGGGTCTTTCTACCTCCGGGCTATACTCCCAGACCTGTTTTATACTTTACTTGGAAACAGCGTCTCACTCAGTTGCTGAGAGCCTCACTAAGTAGCTGAGGCTGGCTTGGAACCTATGTGATCCTCCTGTCTCAGCCTCCTGAGTGCGGGGATTACATGCGTGCACCACCATGCCCGACTTGATGGGTCATAATTTTAACAAAGCCACTGTCTTCTTTTAATCCAGTGTTTAATTCTAGCTCTTTACAATTTTATCTTGAAGAGTTTAGAAGAAGAGCCTACAGAATGGAATAAAATCTTTACCACTACTCCTCCAATAAAGCACTAATTACTTGTATATAAAGAGAATGAAAATTTTAACACTAAAAACACAGTAAAGATGAACATTTGAACTTAAGAGATACTTTTCTAGGATGAGATATCATTTCATTAAATGTATGAAAAATATTCAATTTCATTAGCAATTAGGGAAACATAAATCAAAACTGCTGCATTGATAGCCAATCCAACTCCAGTTATAATGGCAATCCTTAGGAATAAAAACAATAATAAATGCTTGTGAGGATGTGGGGAAATAGGAACTCTTATACACTATTGGTGGGATTGTAAATAGGTACATCTATAATGGAGATCAGTATAGAGGGTACTCAATAAAACTAGGAATGGAACCACCATCTGACTCAGCTATACCACTCTTAATTTTCATTACAATAGAATTAGTCACAATACTACAGTGATACATGCATATCCATTTTTTTCACCACATATCACAATAGCAAAATTATCGAACCACCCTAGGTGTCCTTCAACAGATGAATGGATAATGAATATTTGACATGTATGGAATTTTACTCATTCTATATAAAGAACAGTTTGTCAGCCTGCATGAAATTATAACACCGACATGAAATAGGTTATCACACCTACATGAAATAGAAATTTCAAACAAATAACAAAACATATGCCTCAAGGAACCAGAAAAAGAAGAAAAATCTAAGCCCAGACTTAGCAAAAAGAAGGAAGTAATAAAGATTAAAGTAGATATAATGCAAATTAAGAAATAATAAAAATCCTTAAGAATAAACACAATTGAAAAACTCATAACTAGACTAGGAAAGGATGGGGACAAAAGTAAAATCAGGAATAAATGTAATGAAACGGCAGTGAGTGGCTCAGATGCTAGCATGGTAAAGGATGAATACTAGCACAAAAATTAGATAACCTAGGATAATGGATAAATAATAAAAAAAAACTACTGAAAGAGAATCGGGAATCATAGAAATTTTGGACTGACTGATACCAAATAAATAGACTGAATCCATAGTCAAATACCTCTCAACAAATAGAAGCCCTGTACCAGATGGCTTCCTGGGTGAATTATACCATACATTCAAAGTAAATTAATAACAATCTTTCTCAAATTTTTCAAAAAATAGAATAAAGAATATTTCCAGACCTACTTTATGAAGTTAATATCACCCTAATGTCATAACCAAAACTATATCAAGAAAATACCATTATGGCCGAGTGTGGTGTCGCACGCTTGTAATCCCCACGCTTGAGAGGTGGAGACAGGAGGATCCCGCTGGTTCGATGCCAGCCGTGCTGGCTTAAGAGACCCTGTTTCCAAATAAAAATATAAAAACAGGTCTTGGGAGTGTAGCCCGGAGGTAGAAGGGTTTCTAGGAGCCCCAGTACCACCACAAAGAAAAATACCATTATGGACCAATATTCCTGATGAAAATATGTGCAGAAATTCCTAATAATATATCAGCAATCTGAACTGAATAGAACATTAAAAGGATTATGCACTGATAAACTGGGATTTATCCTTGAGGTGCAAATATATTTCAATACACAAATCAATCAATGTGACTGATTAACAAAATAGAAGAAAAAGCACTTTGATTTTTTTTGTGTGTGTGTGCTTATGTGTGGTACTGGGGATTGAATCTAGGGGCATTCTGCCTCTGAGCTACACCTCCAGACCTATTTTATTTTTTAATTTGAAACAATGTCTTACTAATTTGCAGAGGACATTAGTACAGTTCTGAAGCTGACTGAATCACTAATCCTCCTGTCTCAGCCTCCTAAATACTAGGATTATAGGCGTGTGCCACTATGCCCGGCTACATGATCATCTTAATAGATGCAGAAAATACTTGATAAATTTCAACGTTCATTTGTGATTAAACCATAGAACCTATCTCAACAGAATAAAAGCCATATAAATGTTTACAATGGGGAAAGCCTTATTGTAAACATTAAAATCAGTGGGAAAAAAAACTAAAAGCACTCTGTCAAAATTCAGCTACAAGGCAAGGATGCCCACTCTCACCACTTTTGTTTTACATAATACTAGCAGTCCTAGCCATCACAAAAGAAACACACACACACACACACACACACACACACACACACGTGCACGCATGCACACAAACGTGTGTGTGCACATGTGCATGCATGCATCCAATACAATAGTGAATACCTGTAACCCCAGTACTTGGTAATCTGAAACAAGAGGATCACAGGTTCAAAGCCAGCCTCAGCAACTTAGCAAACTCTGTTTCAAAACTAAATAGAAAATGGGGCTGCAGGTGTAACCTGGACGTGGAATGCCCCTGAGTTCAATCCCCAGTAAATGTACATGCGTGTGTGTGCACACAGACACACATACGCACCCATATATATACCATACATATAAATATATATATATATATATATATATATACCATATATATAAAACAACAGGAAAGAAGGAAGGAAGGAAGGAAGGAAGGAAGGAAGGAAGGAAGGAAGGAAGGAAGGAAAAGGGGAAGGGGAAGGGAAGGGAAAGGATGGGAATGGAAGGGAGAGCCGGGCATGGTAGCGCATGCTTACTTGCAATCCTAGTCCTTGAGAGGCTGAGACAGGAGGATCTCAAGTTGGCAGCCAGCTTTAGCTACTTAGCAAGGCCCTCTGCAACTTAGTGAGACCCTGTTTCACTATGAATAAATAAATAAATAAATAAATAAATAAATAAATAAATAAATATAAAGAATAAAAATAGGGCTGGGGGAGTACCTTAGAGGTAGAATGCCACTAGGTTCCATCCCCAGTACCACTAAAAATAAAAAATAAAATCATTTAAATCAGAAAGAGATAAGTGAATTTTTCTGTTTGTTGATGATATGGTCACAAGCATAGAAAACTCTAAGGACTCAACAAAAAAGATGGTTAGAACTAACAATGATTGCAGGATAGAAAATTAAAATACAAAAGTTAGTCACATTTCCATACACAATGAATAACCTAAAGAGAAAATTAAGAACACTATCTCACAATATCAACAAAATGATAAAATACTCAGGAATATACTTTAAAGAGTCACAAGACTTGTATACTGAAAATAACAAAATTTAATGAGGGAAATTAGACACCACGAAATGGAAAGACATTTTTTTCTTCGTGGATTGGAAGAATTAATATTGCTAAGATGTTGACACTACCTGAAATAATCTGCAGAATCAATTCAACCACTGTCAAATTCCCAAAAGAACTTTTTCTTACTAAAAGAAATAAAAGAATCCTAAAAATCTGCATGGAACCTCAAAAGTCCCCACATAATCAAAGCACTCTTGAGAAAGAACAAAACTGGTGGAACCTGACTTCAAACTTTATTACAAATATATAGTAACCATGATGGTATTCTATTAGCATAAAACCAAGAACATAGGGCAATGTAACAAAGATTCTAGAAATAATCTCACACATGTATTGTGAACAGACCTTTGACTAGGTGCCAAGAACACAGAAGAAAGAAAGAATGGTCTCTTTGATAAATGGTGTTGGGAAAACTGGATGTCCATATCTAAAGGGGTGAAATTGGATCCTTTCATACAAAGAGTAACTCAAAATGCATTGAAAATTTAAATTAAAATGTAAAGCTTTTATGAGAGATCAGGAGTGAAGCCTCTTGACAATGGTCTCAATAATGATTTCTTGGATTTGATACCAAAGCATAGGTAATAAAACCCCAAACAGATAAGTGTGACTATATCAAACTAAAACGTTTCTGCACAACAAAGGAAGCAACCAACATGGTGAAAAGACAGCCTTTGAAATGGTCAAGATATTCACAAAGTATATATATGATAAGGAGTTCATTTACAAAAAACGTAACTCCTTAATGAACTCCTTGTATTGTATATTTTGTCCATATACAAAAATATATGGGCATGTAATCTAGCATAGCCACTATGAAAAACAATATGGAGACCCCTCCAAATATTAAAACTAGCACTGCCACGTGATCCAATTCTCTCACTCCTGGGTACAAATAAAAAAGAATCAAGCACAGCATCTCAAAGGACAATCTGTTCTCTCCTGTTCATCGCAGCATTATTCTCAATAGCCAGATAGAAAGATCCCAAACGTCCATCAGCAGATGAATGGATAAAGAAATTGTGGTAATAAATATAAAGAAATGTTAACCAGCCCTAAAATAGAAAGAAATCCTATCTTTTTTGACAACATGTATGGATCTGGAAGACATTATGCTAATTGAAATGGCAGCCACAGAAGTATAAATGTGGGCAAACAAACGGTGGTAATAAGTACAATGGAATATTATCCAACCTTAAAAAAAGGAAGGAAATTCTCTTTTGGGACAACATGGATGGACCTCAAAGACATTAGGATTATTAAAATGTCAGTCACAAAAGGATGAATGTTGCATCATTTATGTTATATGAGGCATCTATGATAGCCAGAAATCTATAAGTGAACAATGGAATGGTTATTACCAGTGGATGGAGGGATGGGGTGTGAAATCTGAAGAGTTGTTGAATGGGTATAAAGTAACAAGTACACAAGATAAGTACATTCCAGAGATTTGCTGTACAATATTTTGTCTATACTTAACAATAAGATACTGTGCACCTAAAACTTTCTTAAGAGGGTAAATGTTATGTGAAAAGTATTTTTGTGCTATTCCTTAGAAAACTGGGAATGGATCCACCATATGATCTGGTTATACCACTCCTGGGTATCTTTCCAAAGGGGCTGGAATCAGAGAACTACAGTAACATATGCACACCCATGTTCATAGCAGCACAATTCACAATAACCAAAATATGGAACCAATCTAGGTCTCCATCAACAGATGAATGGATTTCAAATTTATGGGAAATAGACACAATGGAAATCTACTCAGCAATAAAGAAGAGCAAAATCATACAATTCACAAGAAGATGGAAAGACCTGGAGAACATTATGTTAAGTGAGATTAGCCAAGCACAGAAAGAGAAGGGACGTATGTTTTCTCTAATATGCTCGAGCTAGGGAGTATTTGGGATACCAGAAGGACTCAAGATAATGGAGGAGAAACCTCAGCGAAGCCAGGAAGGAAGGGTAGAGTAGGAAGAAAGCTGAGGTTAATTAATGGAAATTCTACCTGCGACTATATATATATAGATATAGATATAGATATATAGATATATATGAAGATAACATTGTTAACCTGGACACTTGGTATTGGGAGGGAAGGAAATGGGGAGGTGAAGGGAGGGACACCAAGTACTGTGTGAATGTATGCCATTGTCAACTTAAGCTACATTACGATATAATACTATAACGCACCAATAAAAAATTATATATATGAGTCAAAATTTTTTAAAAAATAAGAGAGTTCCTGTCTGTCCCTTCTCAAAGAACAATGACAACAAAGTGACAGCAGGAAATTTTTTGGAGGTGATGCATATATTTACTGCAGTAATGGCTACATGAATGTGTACATTTGTCCAAATTTACCAAATTGCACATATTAACTCTGTGCAGTTGTTTTATATACCAATTATACATTTTAAAAGGTGGAAGGAAAAGCTCAGTGCCACTTCTTCAAAAATATATAACCACTCAGATATATAATTAGAAAATAATAGAACTTCAAAATACATAAAGGGGCTAGGCACAGTGGTGCACATCTGCATGTAATCCCCACTACCTACAAGGTAGAGGCAAGAGTATCACAAGTTTGAGGCCAGCCTAGGCAACTTAGTGACTCTGTGTTTTAAGATAAAAGGGCTGGGTGTGGTGGCACTTGCTTGTAATCCCAGAATGCAGGAGGCTGAGACTGGAGGATCGTGGTTTGGTGACAGCCTCAGCTACTTAGTGAGGATCTTTGCCACTCAGTGAGACCCTGTTTCAAAATAAAAAATAAAAATATGCCAGGCATGGTGGCACACGCTTGTAATCCCAGCACTTGGGAGGCTGAGACAGGAAGATCCCACAGGTTCGAAGCCAGCCTCAACTACTTAGTGAGGCTCTCAGCAACTTAGTGAGACCCTGTTTCCAAATAAAGTATAAAAATAGGTCTGGGAGTATAGCCCAGAGGTAGAAAAGCTCCTGGATTCCACCCTCAGCACCACAAAAACATAGGGCTGGAGGTATAGCTCAGAGGTAGAATGCCCCTGGGTTTTATCCCCAATACTACAATTAATTAATTAATTAATAATTAAAATAAAAGGACTGGGCATGTAGCTCAGTGGTAGAATGCTTTCCTGACTCATATGAGGCGCTAGGTTCAGTACCTGATACTGCAAAAACAATTAAAAGTGCAAGAAAAATATTGACAATAAAAAAGAATAAAACCACAATCATAATTGCAGAGGCTTTTAACAGAATTCATGAATGTACACAATTATACAAAACACCAGAAAATATGTTTTTACTGTAATGAGTATTGAACCCAAGAACATTCTATACCTGAGTTACAACTCCAGCCCTATTTTATTTTTAACTTTTTTCATGGTACTAGGAATTGAACCCAAAACATTCTACCTCTGAGCTACACCCCTGGCCCTTTTCATATTTTTTTGTTTAGAAACAGAATCTCCCTAAGTTGCTGAGGGTCTAAGTTTCTGCAGCTGGCCTTGAACCTGTGATCCCTGTGTCAGTCTCCCAAGTAATGCGTGGCTTATTTTTAACAGTTCTAAGCTACCACATGCCGCTGGCCTCCAATTTGCACTCCTTCTGCCTCAACTTCCCAGATACTGGGATTAGAGGTATGTGTCTTCATGTTCTGCTCAGAAAAGACATTTTTAAAAGTAAACATTTTTAGCCGGGTGTGGTGGCGCACGCTTGTAATCCCCACGCTTGGGAGGTGGAGACAGAAGGATCAAGCAGGTTCATAGCCAGCCTCGCTGGCTTAAGAGACCCTGTTTCCAAATAAAAATATAAAAATAGGTCTGGGAGTGTAGCCCAGAGGTAGAAGGGTTTCCAGGAACCCCAGTACCACCAAAATAAATAAATAAATAAATAAATAAATAAATAAATAGTAAATATTTTAACCAACTTGACCCAATTGCTATTTATGAGCAACATAACACCTAATAGTTTCAAAACGTACTTTGATACTGGATATTGAACCCAGAAGCACTCTATCTCGAAGCTACACCCCCAGACCCCTTTTTTAATTTTCAAAACAGGGTTTCACTAGGTTGCTGAGAACCTTACTATATTGCTGAGACTGCTTCAAACCTGAAATCCTGTCCCAGCCTTCCAAGAAGTGGAATTACAGGTGTGCCCAGCTAGAATGTACTTCTTTGTGAGCACATTGGAACATTTACCAAGATAGACTATATTCTGGACCATAAGACGTATCAATAAATGCCAAGGGACTGAAATTATTCAGGTTATATTCTCTGATCCAATCATTATTATATGAGCTATGATGAGAATACATTATTAAATATAAAATTGAAATTTAAACAACACACTTTTTTGTGGCACTGAGGATTGAACCCAGGGGCATTCTACCTCTGAGCTATACTCCCAGACCTATTTTATTTCTTAGTTTGAAACAAGGTCTCACTAAGTTGTTGAGAGTCTTACTACATTGCTGAGGCTGACAGAGAATCTGTGACCCTCCTATCTCAGCCTCTCAAGTACTGCAATTACAAAAGTGTGCTGCCGTACCCGGTGCAAACAATACGTTTCTAAATAGCAAATTGATTCAAGAAGAAATCATGACTTCCGGGAAGATGGCGACCGAGAAGCGAGGCTTAAGAGCCCTGCTAACAACCAATCTCCAGTACCACAAAATCAGCGCCTTTCATAGCCAGAAAACACCATCACCAGAGAAACAAAAAAATCACCAGGCTCCAGAGAGAAAGCGGACTGAGAACAGAGCTCAGAGCCACAGAGGAGATACACCGGCCTCACGCCCAAGGACGCGGCAGCAGCGCTTTACTGCCGGCGGCAGCGGCAAATTCACCAGACGGCTACAGCAAGCCGAGGTGAGCCGCTGCAGAACAGCCAGGCGGGATTTCTCGCCGCAGGTAAAATCTAAAGCTCCCAGTGGCCGAGCTCAGCACACGCCGCAGGGATTCAGAGTGGAACTCAAAACCAAGAAGAAATACGCCAGCCTCACGGCCGAGGGCATGACATCGGCACCATATTGCCACCGGTGGCAGCAGCAGAGAATTCAACGAATCCAGTACAGCTACATCTGCAAACTCAAGAACAGTGAGTCAAATTGCGGGCCACAGAGGAGAAATCCCAGTACTGTACTCCCTGGGACTTGACCAAGTGGGGGAGGGGCAGTGGCAGAGATATCACACCATAGGAGAACGCCCAACCTGGCACCCCCCACGGTCTAAAGCAGCCTCTATCGACTCTCTGGGTTGGAGACTCTGTGATACAACCCAGTAAAGGAGTAGTGGGGTCTGAGATACTACAGACTCAAGATCCAGAGCACCTTAAGTGAAGTCATAGTGACCCAAGGGAAGAACCCAGAGAAGGAACAAACTTCTGAAATCATGGGAAAGAGAAATAACACTGGAGCAATGAATGCCCACAACCCCACAACATCAGAACCCGATAAAACAGAAAATCAGAGATTTCTAGAAGATCAAATCAGGAAAATAACTGTAGAAATAATAAAGGTGATTTGAAAAGAACTCAGAGAGAGCCAAAAAGAGATAAAGGATGCAATTAATGAAGTAAAGGCCTCAATTCAAAGCACAAACAACCGATTAGACCACATGGAGAACAGAATCTCGCTCTTAGAAGATGATCATTCCAAAAATGAACGCATAGTTTCTAATCTAGAAAAAAATATCCAACAGCAGGAATCTGATATTGAAGAAATATGGGCCCATTTTAAGAGAGCTAATCTAAGAATAATTGGAATAGAGGAGGGAAAAGAAAGTGAAACCAAAGGGATCAACAATTTCATCAAGGAAGTAATAGCAGAAAATTTTCCAAACAAGAGGTTGATACACAGGTCCAGGAAACTTATAGAACTCCCTTTAGACAGGATCTGAGAAGAGGATCCCCACGCCACATCATTGTCAAAATGACCAATGTGGAAGCCAAGCAGAGAATCTTAAAGGCAACAAAAACAAAGGGCCAAGTGACATTCAGAGGCAAACCAATTAGAATCACTCCAGACTTCCCAAACCAAGTCATGAGAGCCAGAAGGGCTTGGAGTAACATATTCCCAATTCTGAAAGAAAACAACTTCCAGCCAAAAATTTCCAACCCAGCAAAACTTTCTATCAAATTAGATGGAGAAATAAGAAGCTTCCATGACAAACAGAAACTGAAGGAAATTTATGTCTTCAAAACCAGCACTAGAGAAAATACTCAAAGAGATGAACTACAAAGAAGAAATAGGTAACACACACCAGAACCAGAGAAACAAGAGTTTCCATCCAACAGTCAACTAAGACTGGTTATCTGTGGAGATTCATTACTTATGTTAGTCTTTTACCTATCTCTAAATGGTATTGTTTGCCTTTATTGTTGTTAAGTTTTAGGATTTCTAGTTGGAATATTAATATACCTTCAGATATAGCATTTGGAAATATTTTATCCCATCCTATTAGTAACTGTTAACTCTGTTTACATTGTCTTTGGATATACAATATTTTTTTAGGGAGTTTGTATACTCTTCTGTTGCCTGTGCCATTGAAATCATAACCAAGAAATCACTGCCAATTTCAATGTTGTGAGGTTTTATGACCCAGATTTTCTCCTAAAAGTTTATAGTCTTAAGATTTATATTTAGGTCTTTTATCTATTTTGAGTTAATATTTGTATATGGGATTAGGTAAAGTGTCCAACTTTATTCTTTTCCATGTAATTATTATGTTTCAACAATATTTAGTTAAAAGATTATTATTTCCACCACCAAATGTTCGTGGAAACCTTGTCAAAAGTAACTTGACAATATAGGGAAAATTTAGCTCTAGGCTTTTATTTAACTCCAATGGTTTATATATCTGCCTTTAGAATAGTACTACACTGTTTCGATTATTGTAGCTTTATATGGTTTGAAATCAGAAAATATATATCTTCTAGCTTTGTTCTTTTTCAAGATCGTTTTGGGTATCTAGAGTCCATATTCCATATTAGGATATAGTTTTTTTCTGAAAAATAAATATATAAATATATGATAGTTTCACCTAAAAAAATAGAAAAAAAAATATTCTCTGGTAAGAAAGAAAGTAAAAAGAAATATTGAAATGTTATCTTTAAGTCATCAAAAGCTTGGTATCAGACAAATGAAACTGTTATGTGAGATTATCATTTTTAATTTTGGATAAATTGCTATAATACTAGATGTCAACCACTAAGCCAAGCATGGGAAGGAGGGATGGGGAGAGAATGGGGTGGGGATCGGGTGGGGGCTGACTGGGCGATGTGTGCATGTATGTCTACAAAAGTTTGTATCCCACTATGATGTATGAATACAGTGCGCCAATAAAAAAGAAAAAAAGAAAAAAGAAGAAGAAATCATATAGAAATTAATAAAATATTTCAAACTGAACTAAATCAGATTTGTAAGGTAGATCTCAAAGATCTTATGCCCTATAATAAAAAAGAATAGAAATCTGAGTCCAAAGTAAATAAAAGGAATAAATAATTAAAACAACAGTGGAACTCATTTGTAAAAACAAAAAAGGCAAAAATGGGCTTGGGGTGTAGCTCAGTAGTATAACTCTTACCTCGCATGCGCAGTACCATGAGCTCTATCAACAGCACCATACACACAAAAGGAAATAAAATATCAACGATTCTGATTCTTATCAAAACTTCAGATGTTTTAATTAATTTATTTATTTTCGTATTGGGGACTGAACCCAGGGACATTCTATCTCTGATC